>NC_041746.1:10793157-11093157 GCF_004115215.2 Ornithorhynchus anatinus | reverse complement strand
AGCAGTCCTAAACCTTAGTCTGTGCTATGGTAAAATGGACACTTACAATATTGATCTGTTTCACCAACATATTTTCAGCCTTAATGTTATTAAAGAGAATAGGAATTCTCCATCAAAATGTCTTTTATAAATGCAGTGAATTATGTCCTATGGAAATGGTCTGCCCTTTTTATACAGGTATTTAATGATACTTAGACCTCGAGTTAAATGCATTTTAACATCCAATTAATACCCATTCATTAATGTAAGCTTGCAACAGTAAACTACACATTATATAGGAAATATCCTTTAAATAGCAAGATAAATCTTTCCCATTGAAACCCAATAATTGATAACCCAAATCAGGTACTAACATCCTGTTTATATCGAAAGTATTGGCTGCTTACATCCATCCACATTATTAAAAAAAGTGAAATCCTGCAGCAAAAGGGAAGAATTCAGCTTAAACCTTAAGTACTTTGATAAAAATATAAGATCAATTTCATCCCAAAGTACAAATCCCAATCCCCATCTAAAACTGCCTGACCCTAAAGTATATTGGGTCTGGTTCTAATCACAGGAGATGTATTCTGAACAAGACAGCTCCTCTCTCAGCTGCTAAGTCTCTAAGTCACTGTTTTCTCTGTGGCTGAAAAATTAATTCCTTTTCAGAAATATTCTCATCTTCTACTAAAAGAAAAAGAGCTTTTTGATGTAGAGTGACAGGATTATGAAGTGACCCTCCAGGTCAGAAGGAGACTTTTCCTTTTCTCATCAAGGAAATCAATTTCTAAGTCCAAGTCTCTTAAAATAATATATTCTTGTGGAACGCATACAGCTTTTTTGATCTGCTCTGAAAAGAATAAGAGGTAAAGAGGATCAGGGGTGGCGATGGAATATTATAATCTGCCACACTCACACATCAGCCTTTCACTAAGTAATTCCAGATAAATTGAGGATTTACATATTTAAGATTAAATGGGGGAGAACTAGTGATGCATAAATCGAGGAATACAAAGATACAGGGGAGGCCTTAACTCTTAAAACTTATACCTCCTTGGTGTTTATTTTATTTCTTCTCTTCAAAGTTTAAGGTTTATTAGTAAATGCCAAAATAATCTCTTTCAGATCTGCTGAAGCACCCAAGCCCTTTAGAGTTGGGCTTTTTTTTTTCCTCCCAGTACTCAAAAAAATACCAATTACAAAACACACCCCAGTTAAGCACACACAAAGACATATAAATGTAGCAGATGGAAAACAGGAGGAAACCAGCTGGAAGTGTGTTTCCCTTAGAACTGTTTTTAACAGCCTGTGCACAAATAAGGTTTCACTAATTCAGAGATAAAAATAAAACATAAACATTTAAGAGGTGACTGGTCAAAGCAACAAGATGGCCTGACACAGAAGATCACTCCCAGCTTCATTACTCTCAGATTTCATGCCCCAGACACACTTCAGGTAGTGCTCTGGGAAATCCCGAAATAAGTGTGTAGTTCAGAGGCTAGGATGGTTTCTAGAACCATGTTCACTACTTGAATGCTTTGTTCCTATCCTTATTCTTCTAACTCTTGTCACTTATTTATTAAGCTTTGAACTGAGTCTATAGCTCTTCACCTTCTGACTTCCTAGATTTCAAGCTCCATGAGGGAAGGGATTATCTCTCTTCTAGTTCATTATCTCTATTCTAAAATCCCTAGTACTGTCAAGAATTCTTCAAGACCATAAGTATAAAATAACATTTGGGTCTCCATTTGATCTTATTTCAACAAAATAAGTTGATCATTTAGTTGTTCTGATCCAGACAAGTCAATAGTTACAAGTCAGGCAATCCCAATCCCCCTCTATTATTATTGGAATGCATACAGTGGGATAGAAGCATGATTTGTGTCCTACAAATTGAAAAATATTTAATGGGATGGGCAAAATTGTAAGGTCAGACTGTAATAATACTTGTTTTGTTTTGTTCTGTTTTGCTTTGCTATCTGTCTCCCCCATTTAGACTGTGAGCCCGTTTTTGGGCAGGGATTTTCTATCTGTTGCCTAATTGTACATTCCAAGTGCTCAGTACAGTGCTCTGCACATAGTAAGCACTCAGTAAATATGATTGAATGAATAAAGGGATAAGCAGAGATAAACGAGTGGTAGGCCCTAGAATAATAAGGATGCCCCAAAACTCTTGTTATTTATGTTGATAATGCATCAAGTTCCCCTTTCAGGGTTCAGAGTAAGAAACTGCAATAGTGGGTCATCGCTTCAGATTTCCATACACCACCAAGCTTTTTAGCCAGGAGATTGGAAATCAAATATCCTACATAGCAGGTTCCGCCACTAACTCACTGCTCAATATCAGAAAACCACTTACTCAATTTTACTTCAGTTTACATTTCACATTTATTCTATCTGCTGCCTTTAGACTGCCATCAGTCCAAGCTTTGCTTCTCCCACTCCCAGGGTTCTGCTAGGTTGTAAGCTCCCCACTAGACTGTAACCTCCTTGAGAGTATGGAATCATGCCATCCCAAGTGCTTAGTACAGCGCTCTGCACAGAGTAAGTACTCAAATACCACTTATTTGATAAATACCATTAGTTCCAGTTTCCCAGTTTCTGGGACCAACTCATTCTTAGATCAAAGGACCCTGGGGAAACCGAGACAGCTCCAGAACTGTTCTGAGATGCTGGTCTACTCTGAAATGATGCCACTTGATGATGATAAAGGTATTTAAGTGATTACTATGTGCAAAACACTGTACTAAGCAATGGGGTAGATACAAGATAATCAAGTTGGACACAGTCCCTGGACAAAATAGGGCTCACAGTCTACTGGGGAGGGAGAACAGTTTCCCCATTTTTGCTCCGGAGGACACTCTAGCCCCAGTCAGCCATCTGGGTCTTCTCAGGACATTGAGGCCAGAGATGGGCCAGGACCAGGCTTGATGACCTAGGGATACCCAGGACCAAAGTGATCTTCTTGCATTCAAACCTAGTCCAAATCTGAACTTCTAATGCCAGCCTGGAACTGAACTGGCTGTTGTGGGGGAGGTGGAAGGCAGTGTTCAACAAGGTACCAGAAATAGGTAGCTAAATGTCACGTGGGACTACTCTCTGCCCCGCTCTCGTAAACATCCAGCATGGACAAAAACAATTTGGCATTCTCCTAGGGAGGTCTCTACCTTGGGGATCCTGATCGTCCAGGTCATCCAGAACCAGAGGAGAACAAATAGCTCCTCCTCAACAGGGACCCAGGTCAAATTTTCATGGACCTTCCATGGGCCATGGGGTTTTCTGAACAAACTGCAGAATTATAGCCTAGACTCCTCATGTTGTGTCCAGACCAGAACAATCCACCAGACTCTTGAGTTCTGGGGTTTTCTGGGCCTGCCTCAGACCCCTGGTGTCTCCTGCCTACAAGTGTGTCCATCCTCAAGGAAGATTCAGCCAGAACTGTACAAGAATCTAAAATCACACATAAAGAAGCAATTGAGAAGCAAAGCAGCGTGTCTAGGCAGATAAAGCACGGGCCTGGGAGTCAGAAGGACCTGGGGTTTAATCCCAGTTCTGCCATTTGTCATGTAACTTCTCTGTACCTTAGCTACCTCAGCTGTAAAATGGGGATTGATACTGTGAGCTTCATTTGGGGCACTGGTTGGTTCCAACCTGATCACCTTGTATCTACCCCAGCACTTAGAACAGTGTCTGGCACAGAGGAAGCTCTTAACAAATACCATAAAAAAGGAGGGAATCAGTTAATGACTTGTTGACCTCAGTTCCATTTTTATTAAGCATTTACTATCAAGCATTTACTAGGTAGCATAGTGCTAAAACCAGGGCGTATATACAGTAATCTGATCAGGTGTCATCTTGCTGTAAGGCCATCATGGTGAAGTAAGGGAGCGGGATGTCAGTAAATTCTCCTTGGCAGCAAAGACCCTTGTCTTCTGCCACTTTCCCAAAGTTTGGGGAATAATTGCAGGATTATTTTCCATTCTTGAAGAAAGCTTTATAAGTAACCCTAAACCCAGCAGACCACATCTCAGTGAAGGTCAAGAAATTTGAACCAGACTTCTCTTTAACTCACCATGAACCAAGAAGATGTTTTAAGATGACTAAGGTCAAAACCAGCTTGAAGGACTGAGCTCCATCAACTGATGGCTAAATCGACTGATAACTCCTATAGGGTAATTTGTGGAAATGCAACCTTAGCAGCTCAGTCAAAGTCTGGCATGGAAAAAGTCCTGCAGGACTCTGATTGGAAAGACTGGAAAGGGGACAATGACTTGGGTCAGAGCCCAGATTCTTCTTCAGTCTCATGCTATCTTTCTTCATGGCACTGAGTTCAAAGGAAGTGAAATCCATCGAAACTCAAGTGAGCCATTTGGGGGCCTGGCTCACAGCTGAGTGAATGGAACCTCACATAAATGAAGTAGCAGAGAAGTGTTTAGAACAGACACAGGAAACTCATGAGCCCTGAGATAACTCTGGACTGTATGTAGCACCTTCCACACCAAGATTGTGCCAGGGTTTAAATTTGGAGGCTTTCATTGGAACAGGGTGTGCTGTCCTCTCCAGTTTCAGAGAGAGCAAGCTGCTCTTGGGATCTCATAAGGGTGTGCGTGGTGTGTGTGTCTGTCTAAGCAAGCAGAATGAGTCAGAAATTGAGCAATCATCTAGTAAATTTGCTCTTGGAGGCAGTCACTGTGGATACTTCAAGACAAAACCTCCACTCTTTCCTCAGTGACAGAGTTTTTGGGTTTCAATTATGTTAACTACATGTGCCTCATCTCTTCGCTGCAACCTATGTAGGAAATACTCTGCCTCTACGAATATTTTTGGTCCCGTCTTTGTTTCTATCTGTATCCCATTTCTTGGAATTCTAGACGAGGTCAATCGAGGGTCGTCATCTGTTAGAATCTAAGTCCCTTGTTTTTTCAGCAATCCTAAGGACCATTTTCTAAACACAAAAGAAAAAGCGCCAATGCCAAATCTGACTATAGATATTTAGCTTTCTCAGTTTCTGTCCAAATGTTAGAAATACGAAAGGTGCTTCAACAGTAAATTTTATCTACCCCAGCGCTTAGGATAGTGCTGAGGGCAGAGTAGTGCTTAACAGATACCACTATTATTAGTATTATTAACAATAATAATAACAAGCCATTTAGAAGTCAGTCAAACAAGATGAAGAGATTACAAATGCCATTTATTTACCTACATCAAGGAACTTTCACAAGATAGAGAAATAGTCCATTTCATAATCTGCACATCTGCTTTTATTGCTTTCATTATGCTTGGATATTTGTTCTTATCTCACTTCAACTTGGGTTATTTCAGCAGCCTTATATTATCTAGAGCAATCACTTGTTCCTTTCAGCCTCTCAGGTCTCATGTTTATCAAAGGAGTTCAGTCTGTGAAAGTGTCAAAGTTCAAATGGGTGTGGTGCCAACAGGGAAGTAAATCCTCCTCCCCGCTGCCCCTTGGGTTTATCCACGCCCCACAGCTGGGGCTTGAGGGAGGGCTAAACTGACAGAGGAGGTTTATCGCCTTTGGCTGGCTGGAAGCTAACTGTCTATTTGTACATATACCTGTCATCATCCACTGACTGTTTCCCCTGTGATTCATTTACTTAAGGTGCTATAGCAACAAGTCTAGAATGACAGATGCTGGACTCAAGTTCCTCTCTATGTGATGTTCAAAACATCTCCGTGCTGTTCCTGGGGTCAGAACAGATTCTCTTTGACAAATCAATTAAATGGTGGAATTTAATGAGCGCTTACTGTGTGCAGAGCACTGTACTAAGCACTTGGCGGACTTGATCTCTGCTCCCAGGGAACTCTCTCAGGGAACTCACTGGGAGGTGAGGGACCATAAGGGATAAGGAGGTGAAGGTCTATAAACCACCTTTATTAGGCAGTAAAATGGACATTTTTCATCAGGATTTAGTTGAGTGGGGCCAGGGGTGGAGGGGGTGTGAAGTTGTTGGAAGGAAAGGAAGGACTAAATCCCTCCCTAGTATTATTTCCTTAATTGTTAACCATTCCTCAGGGAATCTGTTGTCTTACTTCACTATATAAAGGCAAATCCTCTCTGTCTGTATATATAAGGGAAATGTGTGAGCATCTTTTACCCCACTTGATAATAACCAGAATAATTATGGTATTTGTTAAGCACTTACTTTGTAACAAACACTATACTAAGAACTGGGGTAGATAGGTTATTCAGGTCAAGCACAGTCCCTATAGCACTGGGGGCTCACAATCTAAACAGGAGAAAGAAAGGGTAATGAATCCCCATTTTACAGATGAGGAAACTGAGGGTCAGAGAAGTTAAGTGGCTTGTCCAAGGTCCAGATCAGGCAGATGGCAGAATGGGGATTATTCATTCATTCAATAGTATTTATTGAGCACTTACTATGTGCAGAGCACTGTACTAAGCGCTTGGAATATATAATTCGGCAACCGATAGAGACAATTCCTACCCAGTGACGGACTTACAGTCTAATCGGAGGAGACAGATGGACAAAAACAAGACAACATAATCACAGTAAGGTCCTCCAGCTTCCAGGCCCATGCTCTTTCCACAAGGCCAGACTGCTTCCCATCCAATTTATCTATTTCAATCTGGAGAAGAGAGATCATTTTTGCACCTATATTGGATGGTGCAAGCTCAAGGTAAGGGTTGCCTAGGGCACCTAACTCCCTAGCACAATTACAGAAGAAAGGCAGACTTAGAAATGAAGAATAGGACTGTGAATTTCAATTTTAACCATTAAAACCGAGGTCTCCTAGGGTTAGGGTAGAACAGCGAACCCCATCTTCATCTCTCTCCCTTCTCCTTTCCATCTTCCTCGTTCACAAACTTGAAGGTCAACCTTCAAACTTTCAACCTACTTTCACCCACTCTTTAGTCCCAATTATCCCAAAATTTAAAAATTGAGAGACAGTCACAAGAAGGTCAAGATCAAACAGCCAGCCAGGAGGGAGTAAGGATTATAATTCAGACCCTCCTGATTCCAGTTCAGTGTTCCATCTTCTAGGAGATTTTGTGATTTAAAATGCATTCAGAGGATGCACCAATTTTCAGAAAAAAATCATGCCTGCCACTGCAGAATCTCAGAAATAACCTTTCCCTCTTCTGTTTAGATATTGGATATGACTAACTCAACTAGCAGTGTCAGTGTACAACCTGATGGCGCCATCTTGACTCATATGAGTGTGGGGGTTGGAGAGGAACAAGAGGGGAGAGTAAGCTAAGGATGCCATCTCAATCTGTCAGTGTGTTAGCAGTACCCAGATCTGTGAGGAACAGAAGCTGGGGAACATTTTTCTGATGGTCCTTGCTTTGGGAGGTGGGAAGAGGACATCTGAGCATAAAATGAAGCTTTTCATTGTCTGAAAACAGTTGATTTGAATTTAAGTGATTGAATATTCCTAAGGGGTAAAATTGTCATCAACAGAATTTGTTTATACGAGGCACTTGGGAATGTACAGTAGAAGTAGAAGGTCCCTGCCCATGTAAAGCTTACAATCTGAGAGGGGGGGCGCCAATACTCAAATGTTCAAGAAAGTAAGAAATTTTATGAGTGAATATATACATGAACATTAAAGTAGGTGGAAGGGGGTGTTGTATGTAGTCAATACATACCATTGATGAGGATGAAATGTTTCTTGGGTAAAGTGGTTTTTTTAGGAGAGCTTTGAAAGTGGGGAAGGATATGGTTTGCAAGATGTGATGGGATGGGGAATTCCATATGTGGATTAAGGTATAAGCAGTGAGACAGAGATGGGAGAGTTGAGTTAGGTTTCCTTGGAGGTTCAAAAAGCACACACTGGGATATAGTGGAAGACCCGAGTAGAAGGGTTAAAGTAAAATGACTTTTCTATGACCTTATTGGAAGCTAGTCCAGTGCTTGTCCCATACAAAGAAGTAATTTAAGCATCTGTTGTGTTTTTGACTGCTTATAAAGTGGGAGTGATACAATGATTTTCACCTCTAGTCCTCCTGTGCTGAAGGATCTGGGAGATATGATCTCACATGACAGAGGGAGGAGGGCCAGGGAGAGCCCAGATGTCAAACCAAAGACAAAAATGATTTGGGCAATGGGAATGCCCCTGGCCAAGGCAGAGCCAGAGTAGTCCCATCTCCTTAGTTAGCTATTGTATTTATTAAGTGTTTTCTATTCATCAAGCACCGTGCTAAGTCCTGGAGTGGTAATCATAACAGATCAGAGAATCAGTGTGGCCTAATAGAAAAAGTACAGACCTGGGAGTCAGAGGACCTGAGATCTAATTGTGGCTTTGCCACTTGTCTGCTCTGTGACCTTTGGCAAATCACAACTTTTCTATGCCTCAGTTACTTCATCTGTAAAATGGGGATTTAGTTCTATTCCCCCCCCCCCATGTAGAGCAGTTAATGCCTCAAGGCTGTCAAAAGAACATCCCCGCAACAGGCTGCATCAAGCAGCAGAACATTGGGAGGAAGGTCGGTTAGCCCTTTCCCACTGATATCAGACACTTGCCCTCCTGTGCTTCTTCAAAATGAAAGCCCACAAGACTCACTTTTTAGGGAGCTGTTCCATCAACCTCAGTTCCTTTTCCACACAACCCATGAAGTTCCCCTTAGCACTTCTGCACTCACTTTTCATTGCACTTTTGGTCAACCTATTTGATTTGCAAATTATGCTATCTGAGCACTTCTTTCTCCTATGTGTTAATTACTTTATTCAGTTGGGAGCACCTTGTGGGAGGAGGTCTGTCTTCTATATTATACTCAAGTGTTTAGCACAGAGCTCTGCACTCAGAAGTGTTCAATAAATACTACTATTTGACTATGTAGGTGCATTGCTTGGTAAAAAGCAAATAACTGACTTTTTAACAATTCAATTGTGAGCTCTTTAATTTTGCTTTCTGGAAGGAGAGCATGAGCAAAGGGCATGAGAAGCAGAGTGGCCTAATAGAGCACAGGCCTGGACATCAGAAGGACCTTGGTCCTCATCCCGACTCTGCCACTTGTCTGCTGTGTGACTTTGGCAAGTCACTTCACTTCTCTGTGCCTCTGTTACCTCATCTGTAAAATGGGTACGAAGACTGTGCACCCCATGTGGGATATGGATTGGGTCCAACCTGATTAACTTGAATCTACCCCAGCATTTAGTTCAGTGCTTGGCACATAGTACATGCTTTACAAATACCATTAAAAAGGGATGCTGATGCCTGACAGCTTTCAACCCATCTTCTCTCCAACAGTGTGCACACAAACACACATCCATGTGTACAGCTGGTCCCTCATAAGGTAGCCCTCCTATGGTTATTTATTCCCCCTTTGGATGATGGGAAATGCTTTTCCTTATCTGTGGTCATGAGGATTAGGGTAGGTACCCCAGATTACATCGACTCATGATCCTTCTTTTTGTCAGAGAGGCTATTTTCTCAGAATTCCTAGGTCTGCAGCTTTTCTTTCCCATCCCCACCAGGTGTTTCTCCATAAAACCCAGTGTGTTCTACCCAGAAAAGCCTCTCTGGGTGAGCCCCAAAATAAAATGATGGGTTTTGGGGTATTTTTTTTAAATCAAAGGACAGTTTTCCATGCCTTTGGCACAGCTTTGCAGTTAGAAGGAGAAAGTCTGACCCAATTGAACCAAATTCTAGGCTCATGAGCTACAGATTCCACTTAGTAAGCATGTGTGCCCTCCCAGCTCAAGCACAGCTGCTAGGGCAGAAGAAGGTCATTCAGCTCAGCTCCCTCTGTGCTCAGTCAGTTTAGGCCTTTTGGAAAACAAACAGAAAGATGGACCAGGCTCAATCCCTCTGTCTCTTCATCCAAAAGATGGCATGATGATTTCTGCCTGAGTATGAGAGTCTGAGTTAGATAATAGCAGGGGTTAGACTGTAACTAGAAAAAGAGAGAGGAGGAGAGAGAGAGAGCTAGCAAGGGGCATGTGGCCACTTTCTGCTCTACCATCCCATCCAACTTTTAAAACATCAATAGACCTTACTTCCTGACTTATCGGAAAGGAAGCCTGATATTTGTTGGGGAATTTGGATTTCTTCAGAGTGTATCTGTTTTCATTACTTGCTTTGATGTGCACCCCTCTAGCCGGAAGGCCTGTTCCAGCTCTTCTCCCTATTGAAAAACAATCTGCAACTCTGGCAGGTAATGCTTTGCCCAGAACAATACTGCATTTCCCCAGCCCTGACATATCCACCAGTTTTGATTCTCTATTTCTTGATGAGGGAAGGCAAGCCGAAGGTTAACTCCATTTATGCCTGACCTCTGGGCCCTCACAGCTGGGAGGGTTGGGATTCACTTTTGGCACTGAAGAGGTTAATTGTCTCCTGCTGCGAAGTGGGAACTGAGAAAAGGATACGGTATTTGGTGGGAATTATTGTAAATGAGGCTTTCTTTATAGTACTGCTCATTCTCAACATGTTGAAAGGGCATTAGTTCACAGTCACTTTCTCTGGAATTACCAAATCTGCTCAGGAAGCCTTCATTAGGATATTAAACAAGACTTAATAAGTGAAAGTGATTTGCATCGCTGATAATCGCGTGCATTAATCAAGCAAGCTTCTGACTCTCTCTCTGCAATATGTTTCATGTTCCATTGTAAAGCCTCTTTAATTCTGTAGGGCTTCTTAAAAGGGAAATGTTACATTTAGAAAGCCATTTTAAAAATGATTTACTTAGCAAAGATCACCATAAATGTTCAACTCACTTCTCAGCTTTAACCATCAGTATAATTAAAACTGTGAGGTTTGTGTCAGGGATAAAGACCAGATGTGTTCCCATTTATCAGATGGAGATTGCACTTACTCTAATAAATTGAAAAATTCTGAATAAGTTGTGAAACCATATAAATAACTATATTTAGCACTTTAATTTGAAGTCACTATATGGGGTTAAGACTGTTCTTGGTTCTGTGCCCTTCAAATGATCATCATGGGATACTAATGCACAAATTTGTGAGCGCGAAAATAAGACAAACAGTTCCTGAGATTCAATAAAGTTAGAGGCAAATCTAAGTATGGCTGTTCAGTAGTGTTGTCCTTTTGCTATTATAATGCAGTAGCTTGAAGCAGGTGATCTTTCTTGCTACAGCCGAGTAACTTCCAAACACCTTACATTAATTGTGCAGCACTGGAGACATGAGTTTAGGCATATTCTGGGCTGCAACCACTCCAGAGATCTAACTTCTATGGCTTGATACCTTGCCCCTGTTTACAACTATCCCACACAGCCACCCCAGGGATTCAACTTCTGTTACTTGATACTGTACCTCAGGATGCAATCACCACACGCTAATATAAACCTGTACAGCCAAAGGCCTCCAATATTCCGGTCTAGTGCTCCGGGTGAGTGGCTCCCTCCCTAGCTTTGCCCTTCCTGGACAGGTATTCATCAATCAGCACTTAGACTGTGAGCTCCATGGAGGACAGGGACTGTGTAGTAATGATAACAATAATTAAGGTCTTTGTAATAATAATGATAGCATTTGTTAACCACTTACTATGTGCAAAGCACTGTTCTAAGCACTGGGGAGGATACAAGGTGAATAATAATGTTGGTATTTAAGTGCTTACTATGTGCAGAGCATTGTTCTAAGCGCTGGGGTAGATACAGGGTAATCAGGTCATCCCACACGAGGCTCACAGTCTTAATCCCCATTTTACAGATGAGGTAACTGAGGCACAGAGAAGTCAAGTGACTTGCCCAAAGTCACACAGCTGACAAGTGGCAGAGCTGGGATTCAAACCCATGACCTCTGACTCCCAAGCCTGTGCTCTTTCCACTGAGCCATCCGACATCCCCCACCCCACCCCTTTGTTTATGACTTACTGTGGACCCAGTGCTGTTCTAAGTATTGAGGTAGATAGAAGATAATCAGGTTGGTCACAGTTCCTGTGCCATATAGGGTTCATAGTCTTGGTAGGGAGTAGGGTTGAATCCCCATCTTACAGATGCAGAAGCTGAGGCACAGAGAAGTTAAGTGACTTGTCCTAAGTCACACAAGAGATGAGCAGCAGAGCCAGTATTAGAACCAGGTTCTCTGACTCCCAGATCTGTGCTCTATCCACTAGGCCACGCTGCTTCTCTGTGTTCATTCTGATTAACTTGTTTCTGCCCCAGTGCTTAAAACAGTGCTTGACACCTAATAAGGGTTTAACAAATGCCATTATTAAATGGATTTTGGAAGAAGCTCTGCCCAAACTTTGTGTCAGATTTTCAGGGTGTTGAAGAGATTCCAAAGCAGTTAACCAAATGGAGTTGTTGAACTGAGGGGGTAACCTAATTTATAAATAGATGAGGTAAATTTTGACCAGTTAATTGCATCTAATTCTGAGGAATTGTTGTCCAATAAGGATTTTACCTCAATCTGGGAATCCAGTGTATTAATGCAAGCTGACAAAACAGATGGTTTCTCTACCATCAGATACATTCTTGGGATTAAAATAATAATAACTGTGGCATTTAAGTGCTTACTATGTCAAGCACTTTACTAAGTGCTGGGGTAGATAAAGGATAATCAGGCCCCACATGGGACTTACAGTTTAAGTAGGAGGGAGAACAGGTATTGAAGTCCCATTTTGCAGAATAGGGAACTGAGGCACAGAGAAGTGAACTGATTTGCCCAAGAACATACTAAGCAGGTAGGGGATCAGGGATTATAACACAGGCCCTTTAACTTCCAGGCCTACCATCATTCCACTAGGACAGGCAGTTACCCGGATTATTTACTGTTACTCCTGTAATGAAATTTCAAAGGCAACACTGTTGTTCTTTAATGCTAGAGCAGTTCTGAACAGCAAAACCACTCATACAAAGATGACATCCTATTGAAACATTACAAAATCCCTTGCCATTTTTGGTTCTTACTACTGTCCTGCTACTTTGGTAACATTTTGATCTTCTTGCCCATTCAGGCAACAGATCATCATTTATTTTACATCTTTCCTAAAATTAACTTCATGTTAATTTTGGGACGCTGAGGAGTTTATTGCCGGAAACGGTTATTTGACGTCTGTGCCTGGGGATATTGTTAGTAATCACTGGGGCTCAGCACACTATTTAAATGATGCTAAAGAGATGAAAATTCCATAAAGCTGTGGGGATTTGATTCATTCTAATGACCTGAAACTTGAATTATGTGTCCTCCTTCACTACTTTCTAGGGTCAGTAAGCTGGGATAGATCAGATGGAATCATTTATCTAGAAGGAAGAAGATATTAGTCCCCATTGATGGCTGAGTCTTTTCTTCTTTTCTAGATCCAAGACTGGCATCTTTAATCTTTCCCTTAGCCTGCCTGTCGCTTTCCAGAAATCATCTAAAACACAGATCAGAATCCAATTTTTTTTAATCATACGCTTGTTTCTTGCCATGTGTTGGAGAGTATGACTGGATCTCTCAGATGAGACATATTTTGGGGGTCTTTTCATGTGACTCATTTTAGTGACAGCTACGACTTCCAGAAATCTGGGACGTCTGTTAACTTTTCTAGCAGCAGGGTTTTTTTCAGTTTGTCTGAAGGCAATGATTTGCCCTTAAAGCAGGATTAAAAAAAAAATCTTCCTCCAGGTATGTTTCTCATCAGGCATCCATGCGGTACATAGCGGTTCAGACTGGCTTAGGCTTAGAACCAGTGATGAGTCCCAGAAACCCTAAATCCACAAAACCTTCTAATTTTACTTGCTTGGCCTTATACTGCTTGGCAGAAACCTGCCTGGCTGTTTGAATTTTAATATTCAAATCTGTTTGTGGCTTACTCATTTTTAATCATACAAGTACAGTCACAAGTCTGCGATTTGGGAATTGATTATTCCATTTGCTTTTCCTCCTCCCCAAACTCCTCACTTTCTACCCACCGGCTTTTACACTGGTGACTTACTCTTCCTCCAGCAGATGAGCGAGGGGAAAGCAAAAGCTTCAGTTTTGCCACTTGGCAAGTAGCTCTGGAAAAAGATTGGGTGGGGGATATGTGACCAATATGCAGTTGAGATTACCTGGGATTTCATCTATCCATGAATATTTGCGAAAATATTTGAGAATTGGTTGTTCATGAGCAATAGCTTTGCTCCAGTTCTTTTAAGTGGCTAGCTGAGTAACGGGTATTCTTCAATAGTCTTTCATTTAGCCCCCAAAGGCCAACCAGTTAACGAGACCGTGGAATCAAAATACCATGTCTACAATAGGAAATTGTGTTTTTTTCCAAATGAAATTTTTAATGGAAAGTTCCATTTTGGCCATGATGCTACAAAGGATCGGTCAGAATTGAAGATCTAACATATTGAGAAGTGGGTGTTTCAATCTGTTAGACAGAACCATCAGTTTCAGTTGTAAGGACACTTAGATTCCAAGCTACAGTGCCCCGAATCCACCATTTTTAGCAAGATGGCATGGAAGACCCCACCGTAATGGATTCTTGTGGTCAAGCTAAGAAATACAATATGAACGAACCTCTCTAAAGGTATATGCTTGAGTGGAGAGAGGTATATTAATATAGTAACAGCCAAGCTGATGAAAAGATGCCTTTTATGAATACTGTCATGCATTCATCACTGCTATCTAGTAAACAGCTTGGCTTCATGATTTATTACATTATCCCCCTTTAAAACCAATTAATAGGACCCACCAGGCTCTTTTGAGGTCCCTTTTCAGAGGCAGCTTCTGTAAGCCACACTACAACTATGTGAGCATTTCAGCAATGATACCTCAGTATTTGGATGCTCACAGACAACACCTCTGCACTGGGAGAAATTTAGATAAATTGTCTGAGGGAGTTAGACCAGATTCACCTTACCCCCTGGGTGCCATAGTTGTGGTCTCAAGGAACTTTTGACTCTTGTGTTTTCTATCTCTTGGGAGAGAGCGAAAAAGGGAAAATGATAACTAGCTCAAAACTCAATACTCAAAATGCTGACTCTAGAGTCAAAAGGACCTGGGCTCTAATCCGGCTCTTCCACTTGCCTGCTGTGTGACTTGGGGCAAGTCACTTCACTTCTCTGTGCTTCTGTTCCCTCATCTGTAAAATGGGGATTAAGACTGTGAGCCCCACGTGGGACATCCTGATTCCCCTGTGTCTACCCCAGCGCTTAGAACAGTGCTCGGCACATAGTAAGCGCTTAACAAATACCAACATTATTATTATTATTATCTAACCCAGTGCTTAGAACAGTGCTTGACACATACCATGATTATCATTATTAATACCAAAAGTTTAATGGTCAATCTTCCTAAGAGTCCAAATCAACTCTCTGACAATTATCATTAATGGTTAGGTATGGTTCTATAAGTGGTATGATGATTGGTTTTGTTACTGAATTGACTGCTGACAGCTGTACATTAGATTGATTTGTAATGATTGGTCTTTAAGTGTTTGATATTAGGCAACTGCAGTCTATCAATAATATTGAGAGCTTACTGTGTGCAGAGCCCTGTACTAAGCGCTTAGGTGAGTACAATAGGTAGACATGATCTCTGCCCTCAAGAAGTTTACAATCTAGTGAGGGAGAGAGACATTAAAATAAGGTACAGGAAGGGAAAGCAACAAGACATAAGGATATGTATATGAATGGTGTGGGGTTGTGAATATATCAAAGTGATTGGGGGTATGCTTTAAGAATATATTTAATTTATTTGGGCGGCAGATGAGATTGTAAAGAAAGTATTCTTCCTGGGCAAGAAGCTCTCAGAATTGAAAGCTGAACAGAGACTGCTGACATTGGTCACAGTCAAAGTGGGGAAAAAAAGTCTTCTCTTTGGAGAAGACACACACCAGCACAAATCCAAGAGTCAAACAAGATCGGAGGTGGGCATGATAATGAGCTCATTTGTATTAATTTTTGCTGCCCCTCAACTGACTCATGAACTGCTTAGTAAAATCCTTTTTGATGAATCTGACATAGTGTCCTCAATCTTAGCTTTTCCCATCAGGGTTAACCCTTCTGCCCCTTCTTTTCACCCACGATGCCTCTCCTCACAGAAAAGATGTGGCATAGGAAAGTAGGAACAAAGTAAGAGTGTAAAGAACTTTGTTTATAAATAAGTAAAGCAATGTTGGAGGAAAGGCACTTTAACAAATTCTTCATCCTGAGTACAAACGTTTCTATCTGGTTTCATGGAAGATGTGTAGCATATTTTTTCATATAGCATCTTCAATCTCCTCACTACATTTGATAGTAAAAGTCATCAACACTGTATCCACTTTCCGGAACAAATCCTGACTGCCAAGCATATAATGTTTCCTTATTTTCTCATTTAGACCAGTCTTCCTCAGGCAATTGGTTATCTAAAGCTTTAAATTTAATTTCTCAGATCCTTTCTAATGACAGTTTATTGTTTTGATAAAGGCAAGTAGTATCTGAATCTGAGGAGGCTAAGTATGTGAGGGACCTTAGTGCTACTGCTATTGCTGATATCAACTTCATTTTATTTACTTAATATTGATATAGGGAAAACATCAGTGGTATTTGAGTGCTTACTATGTGCAGAGCACCGTACTAAGCACTTGGAAGAGTACAATACAACAGAGTTGGCAGAACATTCCCTGGCCAAAACAAGTTTACGGTTTAGGCATTAATATAAATAACATATAATTTAAACATCAATCAATCATCTATCGAACACTTAGTGTGTGCAGAGCACTGTATTAAGCTCTTGGGAGAGTACAGAACAAAAATATAACAGTCACATTCCCTGCCCTCAACGAGCTTACACTCTAGAGGGGGAGATGGACATTAATATGAATAAATAAATTACTAATATGCACAGAAGTACTGTGGGGCTGGGTTGAGGGATGAATAAAGGGAGCAAGTCAGGATGATGCAAAAGGGAGTGTGAAAAGAGGAAATGAGGGCTTAGGAAGACCTCTTGGAGGAGATGTGCCTTCAATAAGGCTTTGAAGATGGAGAGAGTAATTGTTGGAAATGAAAAGGGTGTTAGTTGGTAGCCTTTCTGGTGTTCATAGAATTAGGCATCTTGATCGAGGATTTCAGATTAAATACAAGCATCTGGAACTTTTCAAGATGAAGCTGACCCACTGCCAGAAGAAATGGAGAGGGAGAAAGAAGGGAAATATAATTCCGGGATCTCATGACTCCATCTATGCCCAAGGCCAATCAGAAGCGATTTTCATAAGTGTTTGTAGAACCTTATGTTGTTCACATAGATCTGGCTATGATAAACAGAAATTTGCTGATAGCCTGTGGGAAATGGGTGGCATTTAGGACCTCACCCAATTGTCTCCACCCATCAACCAAGAACGGTTTAGGGATTTGAGTGAGTAAGGTAGCAAGGGTTTATCTAGGAGGAGAAGACACTCGATTCTCCAATTAAAATTCATCCAACTGTTTCTCCAAGATAGCACTCGCTAAACTTTGGGTGAGTGTCTTGCTCAGAATCCTAGAATCACAGAAAGGGACCTGGAGAGGTCAAATAACCCATCTGACTTCAAGCAAGAGCATGATTAAACCAATGCAGTAAGAAAGGAATTATCCTGTTTTTAATATATATAAAGAAGGATATTCCACATTCTCTCTTGAATCTGTCCATGTGTTTACAATAATACTGACAGTCAGGAATCCCTTCTTTATTTCCACCAAGGATGCTGTTTAATCCCTTTTCTTCTCAGTTGCTAGTGTTAGGGAAGGTACAAAACAGCTGGTTCCCCAACCTCTGTAAAAAGAGCCCATCATATTCTTTAAGTCCATTATTGGTCTCGGGAATTTTAATTGCCCCCATCTGTTAAATGGGGGAAATACTGCTCAACTGTGACGTGCTGATTTTGAAGGGATAAATATTAGGAAATCGTAGCATCATCAAAAAAGAAGATATATAAAAATGATCACCACTATCATCATTAACATCATCATGTGGATGTTTCAGAGAAATCTAATTTTAACACATTAAACACTCAGGCATGTCAAGTACATTTCAATCAATCAATTCATCTTTGGGAGACAAGTTAAATCTCCTGATTATGTGACAAGCCTTCAGAAAGAGCATTTGAACTGAGGCCAACATATAGCAAATCCCACTTTTTATCACTGTTATTGCTTTTATTGTCATCAAGAATACTAATAACCAATCCAGTGTCACTTGGACTCCCAGAAAGCCATGTCCCTCTGGGAAGGGAACTATAATGGGAAGAGGGAAATGTTGGAATTTTCTCCCTGAAAGATCCTTTGAAAGGAAGGAAGGCCAAAGACACTGTTCTGAGGAATCCTCTCCCCCACCAATAAAGTTAATATTGTGCTTGAAAGCAATAAAAACAAATTGGTTCCGAAGGCTTCCAAGCCAAGTGCATTTTTAATGAAGTCTAAAATGGGTCATTTTCACCACTTACAACTACACCTCTTCATTTTCTGTGGATTAGAATTGGAGGAACCAGATGCTAAACTGGAGAAGATATTCCACCTGCCACATCTGGCTCTTTGGCAGGCCATGCAGAAAGCTTCAAAGTTGCATCTCTGCCTCACACGTGGTCCAACTGCTGGTTGGCTGCTTTATCTTTTTGGATGTAATTTTCCTTTGATTTATCCGTAATTTTGAAGAACTGATGCATTTGTATCCATTTTGAATAAGGTTCTATACAAATGCCTCATTTGATCTTTTGGCAGATCCTTTCATTTCCTCTTCTGTGCCCTAGTCTTTAATTCAAGGCACTGGTCTTAGAGCTCCTCAGAACCAATTCATCTGATAGTTGTACCCACAGTTGTGTTTGGACTTAATGTTCCTGCTCTTGTCCATAGAAAGAGAAAGGTTAAAAGAAAAAATCACACCTTTCTTGGCACAAACAATTAGACCAGGAAGTCTAAGACTATGTATCATTTGTCCTCACCCTCCTCCTTTAGTCCCCTTTCTCCTATTTTTTTGCTTTTACTGAAACTGAAGGGGCAGTAATATTTTGTTTGTTTTGTGTTATGATATTTGTTAAGCACTGAGTATGTGCCAGGCACTGTAAAAAGTGCTGGGGTAGATACAAGATAATCAGGTTTGATACAGTCCATATCCCACAAGCGACTCAAAACCTAAATCCCCATTTTACATTTGAGGTAACTGTGGCACAGAGATGTTAAGTGACTCATCCAAGGTCACTCAGCAGACAATTGGCTAATCTGAAAAATTAGAACCTAGGTCCTTCTGACTCCCAGGCTCGTGCTCTATGCACTAGGCAATGTTGCTCAGTGTTCCACATTATTGATCTTTACTATTGTCTTTCCCCCTCAAGCTTCCAAAATGGATGGAATTCTCAGGCGTGCTTAAAGTGGGAGGTCTACTAGGGATTAGCCTTCTTCGGCTCAGAATTTGCCAATTGCAAACCTGACTTGGTGTACTAATAAATATGCCTCTTGCGATCCATCTGGGTGGCGTGTGTAGCTTAATTAGCTGAAATATACGGAGCTCTTTGAAATTCTCTGATGAAAAGTCCTAGAAAACATGTCCATTCAGCAGCACAGCAGGTGTGTCCTACCTGATTGTCCTGACATTCAGGGATGGTTCAGCCTTCCTGAAGGGGTGAGGCCCGGGAAGGGGGCAGGAGGGGGACGGGAGGGGGGGGCATTCCCATCTGGACTGACAGCCTATTTCCCACGAGTCTGATCGTATCAGAGACACTGAGGGACAAAGCCCCAAGAGTCAAAGGTGGGTGCTTGAAATAACCTTCAGGAGGGCAGCCTTAAGTTATGTAGATGATGCCTTTCTGTCAATGGCCTTCCTAATAAGCCAGTCACGGATCGTTCTGTAGAAAGGGTGCTACACCTATATTGTCTGCCAGACTCCAAAGGATAACATGAAACAGTAAATGGAAATTCGAGAGCGATCGCTTCAAAAGAAGCCTGCGTGATCTCCTTTAAATTAGCATTACAGACCCCCATATTGTTTAGCATTTTCGTACCGTCAGGCCAGCGGCACCAAGCATCACCAGCCCAACTCTAGAGCTGTCATTTGCATTGGTCTCTAGGAGAAACTGGAAATCTACGGTTAGTGCTGCTGTGACAGCAAACCTACCTCTCTAGATGGTAAGTTAGTTGTGGGCAGGGAATGTCTACCAACGCTGTTGTTATTGTACTCTCCCAAGCACTTAGTACAGTGTTCTGCACACAGTAAGTCCTCAATAAATTTGCTTGATTAAAGAAATCAAAGCAAAGCATTCTGAACCTAATATTTTACTCTACCCCTATCAATCAAAGGTATTTGTGCGTTTAGTACAGTGTTGTGCACACAGTAAGCCCTCAATAAATACGATTGATTGATGTGTATACGATTGATTGATGTGTTTGTCACTGACTTGTGTCTATCATTTAAGTATTCTTTCTCCCAACTATCACATTCATCAATTTATGTATAATGCCTCCCCTACATTAGATTAAAAGCTCCTTTAGGGCAAGGATCATGGATTTTACTTGTATTTTACTGGCCTGAGAGTGCGTGGTCTTGCGTGCTAATCTAATCTCCGCCACTTACCTGCTCTGTGACCTCGAGCAAGTCCACTTAGCTTCTCTGGGGCTCAGTTTTGTCATCTGTAAACTGGGGATCCAATACTGTTCTGCTTAGACTATGGGCCCCATGAGGGACAGGGACTGTGCTTGATACCATTCTTGGCACACAGTAAGCACTTAACCAATACTACAGTTATTGTTATTTGCTTCACAGTGCTTTGTCCACAGTGGAAACTGTGGATAGTGACACTCTCCTGATGCCTCTACTTCAGGTTGGCATGTCAACCCCTGATGGCGGTGTAGTTCAAGTGCAGCTTGAGGCTGAACTTCACTAGGTCATTTTACCAAACAGCAGCTATTGGGAATTATACTGTGATGCACTGTTCTCACTTGCATCAATCTTGTTCTGCCTTGCTGGCTCATAGGGGACGTTGAAGAAACTGCTCAGGAAATTGGAGGCGCCTTCTATGGGAGAGCCTGGTCTCCTAGCCACATAGATAATTTACCATCACCACAGCAGTGCACACATTCATTTTGGTATTAAACTTGTTGTCCCACTGTCATCCAACTCTCTATCTGCTCAAATCCATACTGACTTTCTTCTAGTTCTTATCTCATGGTTTATTCAGGTATCACTAAATAGTACACAGCCTAGGTAGGAGAATTTGGTGATGGCATTAAGATCCACATTTTCGATGAAAATCTTGGGTTGCGTAGGGGTTTATCTGAATGTAAGCAGCTACATAATTTTGGTTTTCTTCAGGCTTACTGTCAGTCTGTACAAAGGGATTCATAACCATGGGCATGGCTCATGGAACACAGTCAATCCATGCAGAAATTCCTAGAGAAGTGTCTCAAAACCTTTCACTTATGCTCAGACACTATTGAGTTGGATGAATTTTAGTAGTTACTCAAAAAGTGCTGTTACTTGCCTTAACCTGAAAGACATTAAAATGAGATAATACTGGGTTTTGTATTTGGAGTTTAGCAGCCAAATATCACAGCTAGAATCCATGGAAAACTACCAGTATACAAACTAGTGGTCTGCTCTTGTTTCCTTTCCAATGTCATTTGTTAATGTGCCTGATGCATTTTCTAAGGAGTCTGTAGAAACACAGTCTAAATGTAATTATTAAAATGCTTACTTGAACCAGGACTATTTATTTCAACTTATCACTTAGTAGTATTTATTGAACATAGCACAGTATTAAGTGCTTGGGAGAATACAGTAGAGTTGGTAGATATGATCCCTGCTCTCAAATAGCTTACAATCTAGCAGGGGGAGATAGACACTAAAATAAATTACAGGTAGGGGAAGCAGTAGAGTTTAAAGATACATACATATGTGCTACAGGAGTCTGTGCTAATGTGCAAAGCTGCTTATTCAGAGTTGCAGTTACCCTTGCATAGCCTCCTTGACACTGAGTCTTGACAACCAACTTGAAACTTAGTGTAGGGAAGGTTGCCTGAAGCCATTAGCTCAGATGCAGAAATACACAGTCTTAGGATGGAACTTCACAGTCATCACAGCCTAGTTTAGTCTGGTGATTCTGACCTCTAAGGCTATAAATTTATAAGGTCCTAAATGGCCACCTCTCCCAAGATTGATTTTTCCAGTTGGGATCATCAATACTCCTCTTCACCATCCCCTGGTTTCAATTGTAAAGAGTACTAGCTGTATGGTTGTTCCTATATAGATGACTCTTCCCAACTTACTTTTAAGAGTTCCACTTTCAGAAAACTGTCAATAGTCACACTAAGGTCAATCCTGTATGCACAGACTCTGAGTGGAAGAGAGAAAGGATATACTTTTCATTTGCACCCTTCCCTGCAAGTCTAAATATCAAATCTAATAAACTCAGGCCTGGGATTCAGAGATCCTGGATTTTAATCCAGGCTCTGCCATTTATCCTTGGGCAAATCACCTTCACTTCTCATTGTCTGTTTCCTTTTTTTTTTTTTTGAATAATAGGGATTCCAGACCCATTCTCCATCCCCCTGTGCTGTGAGACCTGTGTGGGACAGGGACTGTGTCCAACCTGATTCTTATATCTTCCCCAGCACTTAGTACAGGATTTAGCACAGAGAAAGCATTTAAGATAACACAGTGATGAGGATTATTATCATTATTAATTGAGGCAAACTACACTTACCCTTGCCTTCTCATCTCCCTATACCCATTTACCTTGAAATCAATGATTTTGCATTGATGAGAAGGTATATGGAAAGCCTCAGAGGTAAAAGTCAAGTCAGTGGACAGTCCACCTAGTCTTCCCATCAGCAGGGAACAGGACATACCACTTGATATAATATGAATCATCAGGGGTTATGGGCACACTACTGACTGAAAAATCACTGATCTAAACATTCTGAGCCTGGGAACCTGTCTTGTTTCTCTTATTAAAGCAAGCCCCACATGTGCTGGCTGATCTGCCTTTACTCAAACCCCTTGCATATTATGTGGGAGTTCAGCAAGGATAGAATTGGAAGTGGCTAAACTACATTTAACTTGTTTATCTTCTTACCAATGTACCTGAAGGCTCACCAATTGTGTTTTTTTTTTTTTTAAATTAAATTGCCCAAGTAACCTGGCCTTAATATTCCCTGTTTCCTAGTAGGTGTATACTCAGCAATGCCTGCCAATTCTGAGAAAATTATTTTGCCTGGCATACACTGATTGGAGCCCTCTCCAGTTCCTCTTGTTCATGGTGCCTAGAACATTACATTTGTTCAAATTTTACCTAAGATTTTCAGATAAAAGCCCATTAAACAAAGGTCAACCCTTGTAAAACATGATAAAGCCAAATACAGTAGTCATAGAATAATAATGATGTTGAAGCTTTGAACAGAAGTAAATGGTTCTAGGGGAAAATAATCCAAACTATGCATAAGTAAAGTTGAATGATGATCATCATCTCAGTGATGCCTCAGGAAAGAAATCTAGGAGTCCTTGTGAACAGTCCCATGTCCTGGAGAGCTAGGGGAGCCTGTTCTCCTGCCTGGAACTGCCCCTCCCAAATCGCACCCCACAGCTATAAGGGTCCTGGCCACTGTAGGCTCTGGAGGAGCTACGCAACAGAGCAACTGGAGAAGGTTAAGTTTGAAACAAAGGCTCCCAGGGAGGGTTCAGAGTTATGGGCACAGGGCCAGCCTGATGTGCAGGTAGGTAGGGTAGCTACAGAGGTAAAAATGCAAACAGATTAAAAGGAGAAAGTGAAAGTTGGGATGGAGAATGGGGGAGAGCCAGGAAGGGCAGCGGGTCAGGGGTGGAACAAGTAAAGAGAATAATGTTTTTGAAATTGCTTAAATAGATGACAGGATGCCATGAAGGAGGGATCTGCCCTGGCAGCCTGAGACAGCAAGCAAAAGATTATCCTCCAATACTTACCCTTTTCCTTCAAGTCATTGGCTCAGTGTGTGGCAGAAGCTAAAAGATCAACAGAAAGTTGGGCATTAACAGAAAAGATATTGGAAATAACACCCAAAGCATAATTTTAGCATTATATAAAATCAAGGTCAGTCCAAGCCTAGAACACATAAGCTATTCAAGACATTTTAGGATGGATGTAATGAAGCTAGAAAGGGAACACAGATGGGCAACTAAGATGACCAGAGAAGACAAGTGCAGATTCCATATCAGGATGGAATAAAAAATTAGGCCTCTTCAGCCCTGAAAGATGAAGCCTGAAGGGGACTACGACTGAATACAAAATATTCCGGAAGGGCAGGGACAAAAATTTTTTTATGGCATTTATTAAGCACTTCCTATATGCCAAGCACTGTACTAAGCACTGGGATAGGTACATGGAAATCAGGTTGCACACAGTCCATGTCCCTTATGGGGCTCACAGTCTCTATACCCATTTTACAGATGAGGTAACAGACACAGAGAAGTAAAGTGAGTTGCCCAAGATCACACAGCAGACAAGTGGTCGAGCCTGGGATTAGAACCCAGGTCCTCTGACACCCAGACCCATGCTCTTTCCACTAGGCCATGCTGCTTCTCTGTGACTATGGAATTCTTGTTCACCAGTTCTGGCTGCAGAATCTGCAATATTTAGTGAGCACCAATCATGTTTAAGACACTATATTGAGTGCTTGGGGCAAAAACAAAAGATGTAAAAAATGACATTTCCTCACCTTAGGAAAGGAGCATAGCCTGGGGAAGTAGAATGGCTAGTGGAAGAGCATGGGCCTGGGAGTCAGAGGACCAGCGGTCTAATCCAGGCTCCACCACTTGTCTGCAGTGTGACTTTGGGCAAGTTGCTTCTCTGTGTCTGTTTCCTCCTCTGTAAAATGGAGGTAAAATCCTACTCACTTCTATTTAGATCGTGAGACCCATATGGGACAGGGACTAGGTTCAACTCTATTATCTTTTATCTACACCAGTGGGTGGCATATAGCAAGCACTTAAGAACCAGAATTAGCCATAATTAATTACCATCTAATGGTAGAAGAGTATACATAAATCAATGGACGAATTCTAGTTTAGTGTGAGAAAATACATTGAATAGACACAGTTAAATAAATAAATTAATAAAAAAAATCTGAGGTGGTTACTGGGATGATTTGCTGGAAAGGTGTGGGGATTAATCAGGAATGTCAGAGGTGATAAATCCAGAAGAGATCATTAGAAGGAAGAGTGGCACATAGTGGATGAAATAGCACTAACCATCAGGATAGGAATCAAGGCTGGAAATTAACCATCTTTTTCCAAGCATCCTTAGGTGCCACTGTTGGAAGCAGAATTCTAGGCTGAATTTAAGTCAGTGTTGGTTGACATTTCTTTTATTTGTCTACAGAGGTTCCCCCTCCCTCCGCCCCAGGGAGCTAAAAACTCTATGTAATCACTGGATCCAATCTAAGAGATGCGAAAGTTGTCTATTGTACACTGCTGGAGATGAATGAAATTTTTCAAGGCACTGGGTCCCATTTAGGGCTCTGAAAGCTGATAAAATTGATCCTCTTGGCCAAAAGTGCTAAAAACCAATGCAGTGGGCTCCTTTCTCAGTAGTAAGAGCAAACCTAAGATCTATTTAACCCCAGGAGGTGGGTAGGGGAAATATATTATTATACTGTCTTGCAGAGTCATGGGATGCTGATTTGCTCAGTGCTCCAAAAATATTCAAGAAGTGGAAGCTGGGTTAGAACATCATCCCCTCCCTCTAGTCAGGTAGATAGTCAATCTGCTTCCTTTCACGGGGCTGTCTGCATATCCTTCTTTTATCATATAAGGTTGGAGAAGGCTGCAACTCCAACTCTTGATATGAAAGCACTCTGAATAAGTTACTTTCGGTACTTAAAAGAGTTGTTGAGCAAAACTGGCCTAGGATGAAAATCATGGTTTTCTTCTCTCCTGAAAATGATTCTTATCACTCCCTCTGATGAACTTTTGATAACACCCCCACCCCCAGTATTTTCCCCAAAAGAGGCTCAACAGGATAAATAAGCACTCTAATTTCCTGTTTCTAAAAGACTTAGGATCATCTTCTGCCCTCTCCATCTAAGAGAATTGTCCTCTGCCTCCATTAGGCAGAAAACAGTAGAATTGGTTCCTCTTTTCAGTTCCTCCAAGTACAGGCATTCCTCCTCAAGCAAAACCATGAATCTCTACCCCATCATCATTGACTTAATCCCCAGGAATCTGTTTGCTGTCCCAGCCATTCGTTTAACAATTGCTCTCTTTTGATCACATCCACTTAACCCAGAACAAGTATCATTTCATCAATCTGATCTTAGGACACTCATCTTTCAAGGCTGAACTCAAACTCAGTGGTTTTGATGCTTTCTCTTTTACCCAGTCCTCTTCCTCCTCCTCCTCCATTTCACATGATTTTCAAAGGGTTTCTCTCTCCAACTCCTTGTCAGAGAGTCTTTCGCAATCTCCTGGAGTGCCTCAGTAGTTAGGGGTAGCTCCCGTTCGCTTCAGTCATTAACCACCTAACTTACCCTCAAAAACTGGGAAGACAACAGCGCTGTATTTATGAAGATCAGCAGCCCCAGTCTTTTAATATCAGCTAATTATAATCTCACTTTCTGATGCTTCTTTCTGGGAAAATCCACATGCGATACGGTGTTTCAGGAGCAAATGAAATTCTGTCTTCGGCGACCCTCCTGCATGATTTTCCTTCAGGCTATTTTAGTCTGATTGGAAGCCGGAGATCAGAGGCCGCTTTCGGGCTGTGACCCGACCGCCAACAATCTCGGAACAGTACAGCAGGCTAACTTTAATAAATCGATGGATTAGAGTCTAAATATTATCACTCTGAAAATAGGCATTCAATGAATTAAACATTGACTAATTCTGTGTGAGGATCATTTATTCTGTCATTTTGTGAGAACTGGTTGTGGTCACATGTTTCTCTGGGATTTATAAGAATCCAGAATTTACTTTTTAACTATCTAGCAGTTGGGTGTTTTAAAGTATACTCCCTACCATCACCGTGCTGATATTGAACTGTCAATAACTTCAGGCAAGTATAGCAAGATAGAGAAAAAAAGGAATAATAATGACAATGAAAGGTGAAAAAGCAGCGTGGCCTAATGGGTAGAGCACAGGCCTGGGAGTCAGAAAGACCTGGATTCTAATCCCTGTTCCACTTGTCTGCTATGTGTCGGCTATGTCTGTTATGTGACTTTGGGTGAGTGGCTCAACTTCTCTGTGCCTCAGTTCCCTCACCTGTAAAATGGAAGAATTTTCTATTCTTTCAAACCTGTGGAAAATTTTGCAATCTCTCTGGAGAAGCAGTGCTGCCTAATGGAAAAAGCATGAACCTGGGAGCCAGAGGACCTGGGTTCTAATCCCAACTCTGCCACTTGCCAGCTTTGTGACCTTGGACAATTCACTTAACTTCTCTGGGCCTCACATTCCTCATCTGTAAAATGGGGATTAAGACTGAGTCCCAAGTGCAGACAGAGACTGTGTCCAAACTAATTAGTTTGTATCTACCCCATTGTTTAGTACAGTGCCTGGCACATTGTAAACGCTTAACAAAAGCCATAAAAAAGTGGTATTTGTTATGCATTTTCTAGTGCTATGCAAATGTACTAAGTGCTAAGGTAGGTACAAGATAGGTTGGAACAGTCCCTGTCCCACATGGGGCTCACTGTCTAAGTAGGAAGGAGTCCAGGCATTTAATCTCCATTTTACAGATGAGGAATCTGAGGCTCAGAGAAGTTAAGTGACTCATCCAAGGTCACATAACCGGCAAGTGGCAGAGTTGGGATTCGAATCTAGGTTCTGTGCCTCCCAGGTCCATGACTTTTTCCATTAAGCAGCACAGCTTCTCCAGAGAGATTGCATAATTTTCCACAGGTTTGAAAGGATAGATTTGGTCAGGCTCCTAATTCTTCTGAAAGCTTCATTTCAGTTTGTGAATAACACACAAAATTTTCCATTGTTTAAAATTCTACATGAACACTCTCTATCCACATCTCCACTGTTTGGCTTTCTCTCCAGAAACCTCTCTTCTTCCCCACAAGAGTCCCATTGTCTCACCAACAAATACTCTGAAGCTTGTGTAGATTTGTGAACACAATGAACAAACTCTAGACCAAGAAGGACTATTATTAGGCTTACACTCTTTGTCCCCAGTGAAACAAAAACTTGTTTTTTTGTGGCTGTGGTTAGGTCTACACAGCAAAGTGATGTGAAGACTATGGCAAATTATTTAAAAAACCACCCAAACCCTCTTTTGTGTTACTGAGAGTTTTGTTTTTTTTTTCAATCCTGGAATCTCCTTATCATTGTCCTCAATAGGATTAAGGGGGGATATAATAATAAAATTTCCAGATAATTTGTCAGCTCTTCCTTTGACCCACATTGACACAGCCAAGAATAGATATTTGTGATTTTCTTATGAGTGAGGAAATCTAGCATTATCCCTTCTAGACTTGGGCTAATAAAGATCATGAAAGTTCTCTCAACAACCTGAGACCTTAGCAAATGTTTTGCTGATCAAAAATGGGCAGCCCAAGTATACGTATATCAGCTGTAGCTTCTTCCTCATAATACTTATAGTGTACTCTCCTAAACGCTTAGTACAATGCACACAATTAGCATTGACTGAATGACAATACTTTGAACTGGGCTGAAGCAGTTGGGATGAAGTGAAGAGGAAATGAAAGGGTGGGAACAGGAAGTGGGGGAAATGAAGGTAAAGCTGATGATGTGGACTCCTGTTAAAGAAGCAGCCTGGCTTACTGAATGAGTTATCCCAACCCCAGTTCAGTTCTGAAAGACCTCTGAGCATACATCTGACTCCCTTACTGATTCATGGTGGTTAATGGGCAAAGGAGATCTCATGAACAACTACTCCTTGGAAACTCCAAGCACTTTACCACCACCTTGACTTGGTCCTCACAGCTTTTTTTTTTTTTTTGAAAAAGGGGGTTAGGCTACACAATATCTTTTTTTCCATTTGCCAAGAAGGGGAAAGGAGGCACCTCGAGGTGAGGTGACTTGCCCCTTGGTTAGTAATAGGACAGTGGCCACATTTGAAACTGCAGCCACTTTTCTTGACTTGAGGTTCAGAGATTTGTCCCCTGAGCTATTCTGCTAATCTCCCCAAGCCACCCTGGACGGACAGTGTGAAAATTCATGCTTCAGTAGGCTAGTGCTGCTATGATCATGCTATTATTAAGTTGGCAACAGCCCCTATTCTGGCTGTCTCTCAGTGTCCATGACTAGATTGAAGAAAAGAGAATTTGGGGGAAGGAACTGGATCCTCGTCGGTATGTCTCACTCCTACTTTATTTCCGGATACGTGGGGATTTTCACATTTCTAAAAACATTGTCATTAGAGTTAAGCCGTCCAAGGGACCTGCATCCATAAGGAGTCTATGGAGTCTGCAGTTGCCACCAGAGAGAAGTACTCAGTAAAAGAATGGATTCAGAGACCGCTTTTTGAACAAGGAGAAGTGTGTCCTATAGCTTTCGATGGGGACAGTTCATTAAGAATAACTGTTCACCACTCCACTGCTCTTCTGTTTACTAAGAATCACAATGGAAAACTCCAAAAAGGCTTCTGCAGAAAGAGCAAACTCTGTCCTGTAGAAAATAATAAATCTGGGATATTGTATGTTTAATTCATAAAGTATATTAGAAGAGATTACTTGTACAAGTAGCTGCAATGTCCTTAAAATTATTCTTTAACGGAGGAAAAGTTTTTTGACCTTTGGAGAAAATGCTTGCTTCTAGCTATGACTAAAAAGAGATTTCCTTCTTTCTCTGTTGTGTTAAGAATCTTTTCTTCTTATAAAGAAGGCACCACAGTGATTTATAACTGTCATAAAAGCCTGCAATCCTTTTGAGGTTAAGCTACTCAGCTATTCAACTTTTACTACAGAAACTTTGAAATTCAAAAAGAAAAAATAATGTAAGTTTTTGAAGGACATGTGTTGCTGTAGGTGATCCTGTTAATTAAAAGTGATTGCCTGCTAGGAAATCACACTTTTAAAAAGTTTCATGAATTTATTAGAACCCTGAAGGTATCTTTGTATGCACAGGGCTTTACATGCCATTTATGCAATTTTGTCTCAGATCTGGATAAAGCTTCCCTGACACTCCCAGAGCAGGGAACAGCACTGCAAGCATTTGTATGTATTTTGGCTAATTGAATTATGTGAAAATACATACTAATGAAGCTTTAGCCGAGGTGTTTGCTGAGGAGAATTTAAGATTAATTTTCTGCTAAAAGGAGTCTCCTTTTTCAGCAGATTAATATTTCTGAAAAACGTATCTCCTGGTAGAAATGGAGAAATTAAATGGTAACATAATATATTTTGCATGTTAAATAGCTGTGTGAATTCCAACTGCATACATTTCATAGAGGGAGTCAAAACGGCACAGTTAAGAAGAAAAAAGCACATCACTCTCTAAAGAGCAATCAAGAGTAATTATCCAACAAAATAAATTATCCAATTAATGATTATTTCAATACATTTTGTTTTCCTCTTGCTACATTTGTAGGAATTATTTTGATTTGAATCTATTTTTCTTAATAGCCCATAATGTTTCATTGTCTATTTCCCTTTTGTCACCGTTCTTTGGGGAATAGTACTGTGTAACATTTGTTCCTGCAAGGCTACGATCTCTCCGACATGAGTGTTTGAGAAATAAATGATCGAGGTACAGCAGTTGTTTTTCACCTCAACCAAGGGAAATATCAAAGCTGTGCTATGTGAAAGTATTTGCAATAGAGGTGGGTTGGGATTGAAAGCCCTTCACATCCACACCGACGGCAGGTATCAGAGCTTTGCCATTTCCTCACAAGACCAATCAACTAATTGCCTAATAAGAATTGAGATCAGGTCCCTCCTCCCCACATTTCTCTTTCAGGTCATGGACAAGAGCAAAACGTTTGTTTTTTCTTCCCTGTCATGTCGATTTTGCACTTTGTGATACGTTGCAGGAGATGGAACCGGGCAGGCAGCACTTGGGTTCGATGGATTATCAAATAGAGGGAAGTTGAAAGAAAATTGTCTTCCCTGTTACTGGCTCAGAAAAAAGGCAATTCTGGAAAAAGGAATGTAAAACTTAGAAAAATTCAAGCTGTCCTTTGATGGGGGTATTGTGGGACATATCGGCACATTTCAGAAGTAAAAAACCAGAGCAGGGGATCCAAGATTACTTGGGAAATTATCGATCAGCAAACACTAGATCCTGTATATGATTTGAGGGGAACAATATCTATATGAATAATGTTCAGTGAAAATGCAGGATTATCCTGCATTGTTTCTGAGAACACCTTAAGGGCAAGGAAGGTGTCTACCCTTACTGTTGCATTGTATTCTCCCAAATAATCAGTCCCTGGTATTTATTAAGTGATTGCCTTGTGCAGAGTACTTTACTCAGTACTTGGGAGAACAGAGCACAACAGAGTTGAGAGACACGGTCCCATGGTGTCCAACCTGATTAGCTTGTATCTAGTCCAGCGCTTAGAACAGTGCTTGATAAATAGTAAGTGCTTAACAAATACTATTATTAGAGAAGCAGCGTGGCTTAGTGGAAAGAGCAGGGGCTTGGGAGTCACAGGACGTGGGTTCTAATCCCGGCTCCACCACTTGTCTGCTGGGTGACCTCGGGCAAGTCACAACTTCTCTGTGCCTTAGTAAAATGAGAATTAAAAGTATGAGCCCAACATGGGACACCCTGATTACTCTGTATCCACCCCAGCACTTAGAACAGTGCTTGGCACATAGTAACTGCTTAACAAATACCACAATTATTATCATTATTATTATTATTATTACTACTGTGTCTTCTGGGGGAATGGAGTAGCAGCAGCTCGCCAAAGGTGGAATCGTTGGAAACATGTGCCTGCCCACCAATCCACTCCCAACAAATGCTATTGGTCTTCAGATGTAGGGTAACCACCCTGAGCACGGAGCTTGAATAGTATTCCTGGACTGTTCCCTAGGAACGAGAAGGGCGATGGGGTGAGGGGGATAGGGATGAGGAGAGGCAGGGGAGATTGGGGGTAAATGAGACGAGAGGTGTGGGAGAGGGGAGGAAGGGCAGAGGAGAAACAGAGAAGGCAGAGGACCACATTCATTCCCATGTCCTCACTTAAGGCTGCATGGGCGACCTTGAGCACACTTAAAGCAACTTATTCTCCCCATTTGCAGGGGCAGCGGCCTCATGGTTGTTAACACTGAGAAGTTATTTCTGGGAAGGTTCTTTTAATAGGTCCTCAAGCACAGAATACATGTATTCTCTCTCCCTGACTGTGAGAGAGAAGGGGAAAGCAATTTATTATTATTATTGGCAAGTTGGCCAATTTCATCATTAATTGATCATCTGCTGGGTCCATCGAGGCATTCCCCTAGGGAGCTGGGAGCATGAGCAGGATTTGTTCAGCCGTGCATGACAATAACAGACTGAGAGAAAACATTTTGAGGTATCTCATCAATAATATGAGGTCAGCTGCCTTTGGAACAACATGTGGTTCCCAGCCAATAGAAAGATGCACTTCTTATTCCCAACAACTTTAGCGTTTTCTTCCAGTTATTTTCCTACTGTTCTGCTCTGGTAGCTAAAGACTCTCTGGCACTAACACCTCACAGCTAGTGCCACCAGAGTCGGGAGCGGGGCTGGGCCTGAAGCTTTGTCACCACAGCCTCATGGTGCAGATTCAAATAGTCATGAGCAGCAGCATTGTCTAAAAAAAAAAAAGGGCGGGGGGGGAGGACATCCTGGTGCTGGTGGTGTTGTTACCAAATGCCAGGACCCTCGTTGAGATGCAGACAATGTCTCCTCACTCTCATTATGTTGCCTCAGCCCTGAGCTCTGAAGAGTATTGATAAGGAGCACAGAATAAACGGGAAATCAAGACACACTGAGTAATAGGCCTTTGAATCTTTCTTATTGTTATATTTACAAATAGTCCAAATAAGCTTTTTGGTGGGGAGGAAGAAAGGGAGAGGAGAAATGAGTTTTCGGTTCACCATTGGCACCGATTACACAATCATTCCTCACCCAGAGAAAAGCACAGTTGAACCCGGAGAGTCATCTTCTTACAATAAAGATATATAAATCACTGTTTTTGGCTGAAAAGATCAATGTCTCTTGGTACAGTGTATCCAGCTGTTCTGCACTTCATCCATCTAAATCAAAGCATCAGAGGATCTTTGGGAGAGATATACAAACCTATTATACCGTATGTACATTACCCAAATTGGTTGTGTGGACAGCCCCTAATTACACACTTCCGGGTCCTCTGTGGCTGGGCTGGCCCTGCCCAAGTTGCCCCATTTCAATTGCGACTGCAAATCTTTAATGATCCTCCATCCTGGGTATTCTCCACATATCATGTGGCAGATAGAACCACTGTGGCTCTGAAGAGGCAGCCCGAGGGGAAATACTGAGAGGGAAGAGCAAGGAGACGTGCTCAGGATGGGGTCTGGCAGCCTCTGGAGGGAAGTAAAAGGGCTGAGAGGGGATCAGAGAGAAAGACAGACATGGAGAGGCCATTGTCTGGGAAGGAGGGAGTGGCTTAGTGGCAGGGTCCTCCTCTCTGGGCTCCCCCCGCCCCCGCCTCACTTCCTATCCGGTGCTTTCCTGGGCAGTGTTTGTGTGCTACATTTGTTTCTTTTGTTGTCAGCTGTAGTGGGAGCTGTAGCGGCATTGGTTCAGAGGTGCCCAGGTGGCTCAAGGTCCCTGGGGCCCCAGTAAGCCAGGGCAGGTATTTTCCATGTGCTCCACAGAGCTTAAGGGTGGCCAACGGCTACAACAGTAGCAGAGTTGGGGTAGCTCTCCCACACTCCCTAGTAGCTTGGTGGTCCCTGGTATCACAGCAGCCTTGCAACTTTGGGTGATTATTTTGTGGAGGTGAGCAGGATCTGTGGGGTGGGAGGGTCCCTGGGCCTACAAGAATCTAGTGACAAGGGTGACAGTGGTGACTGATGGTGGTGCAGGATTGATTGTGGGGGCTAAAAGGCTGACCATGGTGACAAGGCTGGCCAGAGCAGGATTGGAGGTGGTGACAGGGTTGATGTCGGTGAGAGGGTTGGCCGTAATGACAGAGCTGAGCGGTGACGAGGTTGACAGAGGTAACAGGGTGGCGGCAGGGCTGACAGTAGTGATGGGGTTGATGGTGCTGACAGGGCAGATTGCGATGACAAAGCTGATGATAAAGTAGTCAGGATTGAGGGGAATTCATGGTGGTGGCAGGCTGGTGCTGGTGCTGGTGATTTCCCAGGAACCCCTGTCCTTCCTTACCCAAGACTCCATGGCAGCTACAGTGAGCAGTTATAAGCTCTTTGAGCCACTATGAGCAGTAGTTCCAATGTTTGCCAATCTAGAGACTCTTCTATATAGAGGACAGCAAATTTTGAACCGCAAAGCAGCAGAGAGAAAAGGCAACCTGCATATTGCATTCCCCATTTCCCACAGTGCAAGTTTGTGGTCCCTCCTCTGGTAAGTGAAGATCCAGATCCCATGCTCTTTCCACTAAGGCATGCTGCTTCCCAGAAGGCCCTATAGGGTAGAACACTCTACTTATTCTAAAGGAGTGCATAATGTTTACAGGATGCGATATAATCACCTAACACATCAGAAGCAGTGTCGCTTCTTGGATAGAGCTCGGGCCTGGGAGTCAGAAGTACCTGGGTTCTAATCTTGCCTACTATGTGATCTTGGGCAAGTCATTTCACTTCTCTTTGCCTCAGTTCCCTCATCTGTAAAATGGGGATTAAGACTGTGAGCTCCATGTGGGACATGGACTGTGTCCCACCTGATTAGCTTCTATCTACCCCGAACCCTTAGTACAGTGCCTGGCACATAGTAAGCGCTTAACAAATACAATTTAAAAATCAATTAATCAATAATAATTATTGAGTACCTGCTGTTGTCAAAGCAATATACTACATGCTTGGAAGAGTTCAGTAAAGGCCGAAGACCTGATTGCTGCACTCAAGGAGTTTCCAGTTTAAAGCGGGGAACAGATACAAAAATAATAAACAGATAGAAATGCTCAACTATTAGTGTGACAGAAATCATCATGCTGCTTTAGGAAACAACTCTTTTGCTTTTGTTTGGATTTTGTTCTGCCAATTGCATTCAGCATATCGATATCCCTACAGCATTTCTTCCAAAGAAGTTTTATTTTAAAGCAGAAGAAAATCCCCTCGACCTAGTAAACCATCATTCAGCTACTATTCCCAGAATGCCCCGCATCTGTAAGTGAGCCATATTATCACAAATGCTGTTGTAGAGAGTTTGCTACAAAGAGTAGGAGGCTGGGTTGTTTCAAGTTTAGAACCTCCTCAAGGTTATGGGTTCTAACTTTAAAACTGAATCGGAGCTCCTTTAGGTTCAAGTTGCAATTAGAGTTAGCAAAATATGACCTCTTGGTTCAAGAATAAAGACTCAGGGGGTTTCTTAGCTATCGGGTAGCTCTGACGAAACAGCATTGTGATGAGTTAAGTGAAAATGAATCACTGGCAGAAGGTTTGAATTTCTCTTGAAATTCGTGGGGGTTTTGATCCGCAGGCAAATAGTACTTAGCAAAATGTGCCGTGGCCTCTGCCAAACCTCAAATGGTTGAAATGTATTGGGAGATATTTTGCTAACAGACTCTTTACCAAATCTCTGATTCCTTTAATCTGGGCAAAGGGCCTGAGGAGTATTAATAGCTGTTACCAAGTCATCTCCTAAGTCACCTGCATTCTAATCATAGCTTTGAGCAGTACTGATTCAATGAAGAATCAGAATTGCTTGTGCCAACCAAGGTCCTTCAAGGAGGGCCCAGGAGAAAAATCCAAGTTAATTGGTTGTGTTTAAAACCATGAGCTATGAAATATTGTTGGGTTTATAGCTATGCTCTGCCTGTAGCAAAGCTACCAGCTTCTTGTTCATCAAATTTTTCAAATTCCCAACCAAGGCTTTCCACGGGGTTGATGGCTATTGCTTGTCAAACAATAGTACTCACTGAATGCCTACCATCCACTTGGGAATAGAGTTAGTAGACACAGTCCCCGTCCTCGGGAAATTTACAATCCAATGTGAACCGAGGACTGTCCTCTTTCCTCAGGAGATTTAGTAGACATGATTCCTGTCATCAGAGAGCTTATAGTCTTCTGTATGCAGCACACTGACAGTTAATCACTGCCGATGGAGCCGGAGGAAAGAGCTACTATTATGGACTGTACGTATCACAGTGAGGAAGTAGGTCAAAAGAGGAGGCAGGTCTGCAGCTGAGAGATCAAGAAGTTGACTGTAATTAATTTGCCAAATGGATCCTTTGTCTGAGGACAACTGAGAGGTGGACTATACCCTACTACTGTACTTTTTGGCCGAAAATGCCCGCTTGCATAATAGTAATAATAATTTTGATATTTGTTAAGCACTTACTATATGCCAGGTGCTGTACTAAGCGCTGGAGTGGACAGATCGGGTTAGACACAGTCTCTATCCCACATGAGGCTCACGGTCTTACTCCCCATTTTCCAGATGAGGCACCTGAGGAATAGAGAAGTGAAGGGACTTGCCCAAAGTCACTCAGCAGACAAGCAGCGGAGTTAGGATTAGAACCCAGCTTCTTCTGACTCCCAGGCCCAGGCTCTATCCACTAGGCCACTCTGCTTCTCCCTCCTTCTCACTGTTTAAGGGAGTAGTCTCTAGGCAGTCAGAGGTGTCTCTGGCTATTGGGCCTCCGGTGTCACAGGAAGCAGCACTAACTTCTTTCAACTCCAGCTGGCCAGAAAATTACATTCCTTCCTTAAGGATGAAGACCTCACTTCATCCATGCTAGTCACCCCCAGCCCTGGGAAGTGTCATGTCGAATGAGCAGGACTTAAAATACTGAGAGAATCTACAACAAAAAAGACTTCAGAACAGAGGGGCGGCTGTTAAACGCCATTTGCTCCTCTAAATCGACATGTGGATTTGCATACATCTCGGCCGAAGGACCGATCCCAAACTGACGGCTGTAGACGCCTCTTTGGGAACCAGTGATCCATGCAACTAAGTGTAATGGGATCAGACTCTTAACGCCCAAACCTGCACCTGTTAGGCAGAGAACAATGCATTTCTCTAAAGTCAGCCAGCACTACTTGCTCTTTTAAATGAAAGAATCTCCCATTTCTCTCCGAATTTAGTTACCACAAGGCAAGTATTTTCACGCTATTTGCAAAACAGCATCCAAGCTGTGAAATTGATGCTATTACAGAGGTAATATTGCAGGCCTGCTAGTTTCACACTCTGAGACTATTAGGTGATAATAATAACATCTGTCCTTTTCAGTGGGATATAAATTAAATGCAAGGGAATGTACTGTGTGCCTCTACATAAATGCAGGCTTACTTAATCAGTGGCTTCTTAATAAATTTAGATCTAGTTACTTATCTTTTTTGCACAGGTACCTTTAAATATCTACTTATTCTATCAAAAGGATTGTTTGGTGGGAAGAGATTTTAAGAGGACATTTAATCCAACCCCCTGTTTTAAGACAGAGCTGCAAACTAAACTACAAGGACCTAGCCCTCTTTTAAAGATGCCTATCTCCCTTCCCTCAAAATCAGAAAAGTATTCCTTCTGTCTAATCTAGATCTCTCTTGCTGCAGCTTAAACCCTTTTTTTTTTTTTTAAAAAAAAAGGTATTTGTTAAGCACTTACTCTTTGCCAGACACTGTACTAAAAGTACTGGGGTAGATACAAGATAGGTTGGACGCATGGGGCTCACAGTCTTAATCCTCATTTTATAGATGAGGAACCAAGGCACAAAGAAGTTCAGTGGCTTGACCAAGGTAACATGGCAGACAAGTGGCAGAGTCAGGATTAGAACCCAGGTCTTCTGACTCCCGCGTCCATGCTCTTTCCACTAAGTCCTGCTGCTTTTCTTTGTCCTTTTCCTTAATGGAGATGGACAAAGACTGATCTTCCTCTTCTGAATCACACTTTTGATTCTCCTTCAGCATTTATTTCTCCAATCAATCAATCAATCAATCAATCAATCAGTAATATTTATTGAGCACTTACTGTATGTAAAGCACTGTACTAAACACTTAGGAAAGTACATAATACAGAGTTGGTAGAGATAATTCCCTGCCCAAAGTGGGTTTATGGCCTAGAGACAGTTTCCAGTTTCCAAACTAAATAAACTCAATTCCCTTAATTTTGCTATCATTAGGGCTGGGCTACTCCCATCTTCTCCCCATGCCAGACCACTAGTTGTGGCTTCTGGGAACTGGACCTTCCAGTAGGGGCTCTTCCAAAGCTTTCAGGGATTGGAGATAACCCGTGCAACATCTCCATGGATGGAGCAAAGGACTGGGATGAAGTGGACGGTCTCCCTTTTGATTATAATGTTGGTATTTGTTAAGCGATTACTATGTGCAGAGCTCTGTTCTAAGCGCTGGGGTAGATATGGGGTAATCAGGTTGTCCCACGTGAGGCTCACAGTAACTGAGGCCCAGAGAAGTTAAGTGACTTGCCCACAGTCACACAGCTGACAAGTGGCAGATCTGGGATTCGAACCCATGACCTCTGACTCCCAAGCCCAGGCTCTTTCCACTGAGCCATGCTGCTTCTCTAAGCCCACTGAGGGCCGGGATGAGGTAGTCTAGGTTTACTTCACCGTCCCAAGTGTTTAAGAAAGTGCTCTGCACCCAGCAGGTACTCAGTAAATACCACTGATTATTTGGTTGATTGATGGATCGATTAATCTTGTCAGCTTGTTACTGCAGTTCTCATTCAACACTTCCTTGAAAAAATTCAGACTTCCTCACAGGCAGTAGACACGTACTTGTGAACAATTTCTGGAGAAATCTGACGCTACCAAATTCACTGCAGATGGCTGGGTAGCAAGTTTAGGGTTTTCAAGGGAGGGTGGGAAGTTAACAAGGCGTCTCTACAGAATGAGAAGCCTCAGGACTTATATAGTTGCACTGACAAATTTAAAGACCTGCCTAAAAATAACCACTCAAATCACAATCCATAGTTACTGTTAGAAAGGGCAAGGGGGTCTGTCTTCCTTCCCTCCCACCTCCAGAATTTAGACGTGATTCCCAGATTTATGATCAGTCTATTTAAAGAGCAGATCCTAACTTGGGCTTCTCCACCCCTTCCGAAAGCCAATACCCTCATAAGTAACTGAAGCCTGAAGCCTCTGGAATGACAAGGGAGCTTCAGGTGTTTAATTAAGTTGTGTCAGTTCAATCAATCAATGGCATTTATTGAGCAGTTATTGGGTGCAGATCACTGTTGTCAGTATTTGAGAAAATACAACACAATACAGATGTGATTCCTGCCCACGATTAGTCAATCAAAGGTATTTATTAAGTGCTTTATGCAGAGCACTATACTAAACACTTGGGAGAGTACAATACAGTTCAGTCACCTTTACCTTTTTATATGTTATGAAGAAAACAGAATTTTTTCTTCATAACGCTAAGTATCTATGCATTCCCCCTCTCCCATTATTACCACCATCATCAGTGGTATTTATTGAGTCCTTACTGAGGATGAAGCTCTGGAGTAAGCACTTAGGAGAGTAGAACAGAAGCAAGACTCTGCCTTCCAGAAGTCTATACTCTAGCTGGATGAATAGACAAAGATTATATATAAATAGTAATAGCAGGAAGTGGAACAATAATGTAAAAGGAAGTAATAAAATGTATCAGGATGAAATAGCTGAATTTATTTAAAATTAAAATAAGTATACTAATATATACTATTATTATTATCATTAAGTGCTATCAAGTCATTTCCGATTCATAGCAACTCTATGGATATAATATATAGTATATAAATATGCCAATAAACTATAAATATAGGTTTATAAATGCTGAGAATAGGAATGAAATACATTATAAAGATGGGGTTGTGTGAATCTAGCTGGGGGGTATTGTGAATTAACCAGGGAAGGTGGAATTTTAGTGGGCTTTGAAGATGGGAAGAGTCTCACTTCTCATGACATTAACTTGAAGATCAGTTTGAGTTTGGCTATGACTTCATTTTTTACTTTTTTGAGAAAGACTGAAGGATAGCAAGAAAATAAGGATGAGGATTACTTTTCAATTGTTTTGTTTCTGTTTTTTATTGGTCTCCAGCACTTTGAGCTTTGAAAAATGTATCTGCAGCCCATCTATGCCTTCCAAGGTGTTCTGGGAACAGTTAAGGAATGACATTCATGCCAGAAAGAGAGAGAGTTTCAGAGTAAATAGGAATCAAAAACCTGGATGAAACAGCAGTGATTAGGTGATTTACCTTGGCGCAGCAAGACCACTTTTTCAGAACTGAACAGGGAAATGAGAAAGATGACTTATATTGAAGAACCCAACAGCATCATGATGTGGACAGGGAACTGCTCCATTTCCATAAAAATCACCCCTCAGCTCTAGGCCGGTGACACCACAAGCTCCCCCCAGCAACCCATAAGAGCTGTCAGTTTTCAAAACAAAAAATCACAGACATAGCCTGAAAGGATGCTTCTAACTGTAAATATCCAAACAGGAAGATACAAGGTGAAAGGATGTTTCTTCTCATTCAAACATGGCCCTAGGCTTTCTGAGGCTCTGGGTACCTGAGTCTCATGAGGGAATCTTTTCAGATTCAATGAAACAATCTCCTCTGCATTTTAAAACCCCTGCTCCCTGACTTCTGCAGAATCAACATAAAGATCCACTTAGAGGAGGGTATTAGACACTCAAATGTCAGTCGACTCAAATGTCAGTCTAATCGGTAGATAATATACCTGTTGATTTTAGTTCTGGAAACAGGAAGCAGGTAGTCTGTGCATGTCTATTTAGGACTTTATGCTGGTTTTTTTAAGGTTCTTGTTAAATGTTTCATTAATTCCAAGCACTGTTCAAAGCGCAGGTAGGATATAAGATAATCAGTTTGGACACAGTCCTTGTCCCATATGGAGCTTACAGTCTAAGTAGGAGGGAGTAGGATTTAATCCCCATTTTACTGATGAGGAAACTGAGGCATAGAGAAGTTAAGTGACTTTCTTAAGACCACAAGCCGACTCCCAGGCCTGTGCTCTTTCCACTTGGTCATGCTGCTTCCCGATTATAGCTTAATTGACATTGTGCATTAGTTAGCATTGCCTCCAAGAAGTCTTCCCTACTTCTAAGTGACTAAGCCCTCATTCCCTCTTTTCCCACTCCCTTTTGCGTTGCCCTGATTTACTCCCTTTATTTGCCTCCCTCACTCCCGCCCAGTCCCACAGCACTTACCTTCATATCCATAATTTATTTATATTAATGTCTGTTTCCTCTAGACTGTAAGTTTGTTGTGGGCAGGGAATGTGTCTGTTATATTGTTGTGTTGTACTCTCCCAAGCACTTAGCACAGCGCTCTGAACACAGTAAGCACTAAATACGATTGATTAATTGTTATCTATGGCCGTATTGTGGGATCAGAATCCAACAGGCAGTAGACTTTGGGACACTTTAGCCGTCTGCACCAGCAAAATGAAGTGGAGAATTGAAACATCCAGAGAGTGCAGATGGAAAAAAAAATCATCCATTAAGAAAAAAGACCGTTTTCATCGAAACTAACTAAAAATGGATTATTCAAATAACCTAAATTCAGGGGATAATGTCTCCCCCCTGCCAGCTTGTCGGTTGAGACACTCGAGAATGGTCTTCACAGTAATTTATGCAATGACCAGCAGATGTCACTAAGTGATAATAAAATATAGATCGGTACCAGTCTTCTGCCCACAAGACACACTTTGCCAGGTTGTTCAAAGACATTGCTTGCTCTTCCCAAGAAGAAGTGCCCATATTTAGGTGCTTCTTTCTCATATCTTCCCCCAGATGGTAAGGAGAAGGAGTATTTAGGGTTAATAGTATAATGTCTCTAAGGTGATTTGGATAATGCTCTTAACTCTTCTTGCTGTTCTCTTTCACTTGGGTGAGGCTCTAGATGATCTCTGGCATCAAGCCTGTGATGAAGCTACTTCCCATTCACAGTCCAACAGAGGATTTCCAGTGAGAAGGGAGATAGGAAAATAATTGAGACCCAGGTTTCAATTTCTGGGGACACCTTTCTGTCCCATTAAGGAAATTCAACCTTTCCAGCCACTGACAGACAGCTGGAAAGTCTCTTTCACTCCAGACTAAGAATCTGAATAGCAACCACCAAAAAGCTGTGAACTTTCTGTTTCCGTGGAGAATGCACCAGGGTCTCCAGCATATCAACACAGACTCCGGGTGCCTCAGGCATGGCCCCAAACTGAACTTGGAGGCGATTTCTTCCCCCCGGCAGGTAAACAGACCGATGAATTCCCACGGATCCTTTTCCCTCTGTGCTCTCCCCTTTAGTGGGCTTTCCATATTGATTCCTCCCTTTCCAGTTCATCTTAAAGTAGCAGCTACAGCTCTCCTGATACTACTATCATTTATCTCATTGATTTACAATAACCTACCAAATAATAATTTTAAAAAATCCCTGTATCATAGTCTTCAAGACCCACCAGTAGCTGACCTTATCTTCCCCACTTCATCTACACCTGGGCCTTCCACCCCAATCAGAGAAAACATCCTGCCAAATATATTCCATATGAGCTTCTCCCTCTGTGGTGGCCAAATCTTCATCCAGGACATACTGCTGTTCTAGAACAACCAAAGGGTGTTTTTCTGTCAAACTGCATTTAGAATTATTCTAATTATTACAAACTCCTGAGGACCAATACCCAGCAGATGGTCAGTAAATGTTTTTGATGATGGATGATGGAGAGAGGCAGTGTTGACCTGCTCTCTCTACCTCTACCTAGAGAAGCAGCGTGGCTCAGTGGAAAGAGCACGGGCTTGGGAGTCAGATGTCATGAGTTCGAATCCCGGCTCGGCCACTTATTAGCTGTGTGACTATGGGCAAGTCACTTCACTTCTCTGGGCCTCAGTTACCTCATCTGTAAAATGGGGATTATCTGTGAGCCTCACGTGGGACAACCTGATGACCCTGTATCTCCCCCAGCGCTTAGAACAGTGCTCGGCACTATTTATTGCCATTGTTCTCGTCTGTCCGTCTCCCCCGATTAGACTGTAAGCCCGTCAAACGGCAGAGACTGTCTCTATCTGTTGCCGACTTGTTCATTCCAAGCTCTTAGTACAGTGCTCTGCACATAGTAAGCGCTCAATAAATACTATTTAAAAAAAGCGCTTAACAAATACCAACGTTATTATTATTATTACCTCTTAGTTGGTGAACAGGGACGGGGACTTGGTTAGCTTGTGTCTACCACAATGCCGTGGCATTTGGTGAATGATTAATAAAATACCATGAGGGTGAGTTTTACTGGGAGAAATATCTGAACATACACTTTTAGTGTGCTGTGCCTCTGCCCTCCTACTTGCCAGCTGCATTATTATTATTACAAATAATAATGATAATAATATTACCCTCTAATCTGTAAATTTATTGTAGGCAGGGAATGTGTCTACCATCTCTTTTCCAAGTGCTTAGTACAGTGATCTGCACCCAGTAAGCACTCGATCAATAAATGGACTGATCAACTGATTGCACTCTGAACCCCAACCAGGATAGGACAGGATAGGATAGAGAGCGTGAGTGACACTGAACAAACCACTAGCCTTAGAATTAAGTTTTCTGGGTAAGTTCTCAGTCCAGACACCTCAACATTTCATCAGAAGAACCCTTCTCCCCTCCTCGACACCATCTCCTTCCTTCCATTCCCACGTTACGTCCAGGCTTCCTTCCAGACACCCTTCCACCGTCACACGTCTGCACTCACTAGAAAACATACTCAACAGAACTGAGTTGTCCTAATGATGGAGCAGAGTCCCACTAACTAGCCTGAGGCACCAAGTTCCCGGATCTCTTTTCACCAGCTCCAGCAAAGCGCAGAGTGCCCATTGTCTGCTTCATTGTCTGCCATAATGGCTGTACTCCCTGCAGTGCTTTGAGGTACCCCGGGGGGTCCTGACCCTGTGAAAAGAGTTGGCACCTGCAAGAGTCTGGCAGCATCCAGAATCGCAAGCTGCACTCTGCTGAGATTCATTTCCAACAGGTACATTTCCAAAATGAGAGCAGAAGCAGCACTAGTTCAGCATATTATTTGGGAGCAAATGGGTGGAAGACACTATTATTATTTGGGGACTTGACTATCCAGTAAATATAGATAACAAGTAGTGTACAGAATGGACTGGTGCATACTTTTGTACCTTACTGACACAGCCTTGTAGGCTGATTTTTTTTTAATCTGGGATTCATATTAATGTGATGTTTGGGTGCTAGTTCTGATTATCTGTTAGGGTCTGGGAATAGGGGAGTTCTTCTGAACTCCATCCTAAAGTTGGAAAAATCCTCCGGTTGTGAGATCAATCAACCAGGTCTATTTACTGAGGGCTTGCTGTGTGCAAAGCACTGTACTAAGTGCTTGAGAGAGTGTATACTACAACAGATTTGGTAGACATGTTCCCTGCCCACATTATAAACTGAGCTTGAAAGGGTTTCCTTTTTTATGTAGTTGTGACAAAAAGGTAATGGAGAAAAATTGGAGAAGCAGCGTGGCTCAGTGGAAAGAGCACGGGCTTTGGAGTCAGGGCTCATGAGTTCGAATCCCAGCTCTGCCACTTGTCGGCTGTGTGACTGTGGGCAAGTCACTTAACTTCTCTGTGCCTCAGTTCCCTCATCTGTAAAATGGGGATTAAGATTGTGAGCCCCACGTGGGACAACCTAATTCCCCTATGTCTACCCCAGTGCTTAGAACAGTGCTCGGCACATAGTAAGCGCTTAACAAATACCAACATTATTATTATTAGTAGTAGTAATGGAGGGATGCCTATTTCCGAACCTTGAGAGGGTTGAAATGGGACTCTCTTTCCCCTCAGCACTGAGCAAGAGAAGGGCTTCAAAAAAAAAAGGTTCATACCAGAGCTTTGAAATTCCTATTTGGTGACTAATGTTAGTGCCCTTATTACTGAGAGGACGGTGCTGGGGGCCCCCTGTGGGATAGGGGACTCTGTGGAATCTGTTTCATTCATTCATTCATTCATGAGCGCTTACTGTATGCAGAACACTGTATCAAGAGCTTGGAAAGTACAAGTGTTTGGTTATCTTGTTATCTACCTCATCACTCAGCTTGGCATCTAGTAAATGCTTAACAAATACCACAATTATGATTTTTAATATATGGTTTTGAGATGTGGAAAAATTCATTTATAATGCTCTTCAGATTTGGAGATTGCATTAACTTTTTATTTTTCTTTACATATTTCTGCAAAATGGCATGTATGACATCATTACACCGAGGGCCCAGCATAATGCATGGGACATCACACATCTCCTTGTCCCGTATTCCCGAGGGCTGTCTGCCAGTGCCCATTATAGTAGTGTATACCAGTATTATTATAACAATGGTTTTGTTATAGGATATGTTTTCCCATAGAATTTCCTGTTTTATAAATTAGAATCCATTCCAGGAGCTCTAGAAAAATAATATGAAATTCTTTACATAGTGCGTATTTTGACGATAAACATCTCTAAACTATTCTTGATTGAAGTAATTTGGGACATCATCAAAATTTTAAATAAATGAATAATTTAATAAATTCAATCCAATTATATCAAGCCTTTGCAAGAGGCTGCAGAAGCTTGCTCTGCTGATCGTGGTAGTGGTTTTTCAAATTTAGTAAAGAATTTTTAGAGTTTAGGTTGAAAAGCAACCTTTTTCCTTTCTTCTTAATAAAAATAGTACCTTTTTTTCCTATAGAACTTTTATTTTTTCCAAAGTACTTTCACATCAATGATCTCATTTTATTCTACAACACTGTTGTGGTATTTCATTCCCTTTTTATATGCACAATCTAACTGGGACTATTGGTATCACAGTAGCTTTTTCAGCCATATGGGTGACTTTTACCATTAGGGGGGTCTTCAAATATGCAGGAAGTTTTTTTTATGTAATGTGTTTTCCTATTCCCATTTTATAGAAACTGAGGGTGAGTGTTTAGATGATTTGCTCAAAGTCACACAGCAACAGAAAAAAATAAGAAAATTCCAACTGGAACACCAGCAACCCTTACTGCCCCACCATCTTTGGGATGACCAGGCTTTTGGGGTGGAGGAGCATGGGAGGAGCTGGGCTGTCATTGGAGAAGATGCTCCAGGGCAGAAAGTTCCAAGCTCTCTGTGGCCACTTGCTTCAGTTCTGCAAATGGCTGATCTGGAAACATGAGTTGCCTGGAGACAACAGGGGCAAAATGAGGGCCTTTGTTTCCTTTGCCCTGACCCATGGGGAGAAATAGCCCACACCAAAAAGGATGAGAAATATTCACTGAGCTGGTTTGTGGAGAACAGGACTCAGACTACTACTTTTTAAAACACCATGAGCCCTTAACTTCGTTCCCATTGCTCTTTTTAGGCTGGTATACCCTGCTTCTCAGAATGCTTTATTGAGCTTTCTCTCTAGCTGCCTTAAATTGGTAAATATAAAACTGACCTTTGAAACGTATTTTTAAGTACACTATTTAATTCTCCTCTTCTCTAACACAGTATGCACTTCCAAAATAAATGCTCAAATTTGCGTGTCAAACTCCCTTAAAAGAATATAAATGAGCTAACAGAAAGTGGTCTTCATAATTCCACTCAGCAGCTAACTTTAGTTTCTTTGGACTTTCCCACAAATTTGCACATCTTTTCCGGTATTTACTTCTGCTTTAATCTCTTCCAGGTATTAGTAAATCCCTACTCGTCTAGTTCTTATAAAGTGCAGGTCAAACAGGAAAAGACCTTTTTTGCCCCAGCAGGAAGCTGGACAGATTATCTTCCTCCTTCTTTGATTTCACATGGAAAATCCAGCAGTGTGACAAAGACAGGGAATAATAAATTTTATCTGTGAGAAGACATCGATAGTGTTGGCACTGGATAGGGATAATTGGAGCTGCCTTCACTTTGTCATTTTGTGTCAGTGTCCAAGTTTCCAATTCTGTAAAGTCTTCTTGGGCTAGGAGTGCAGGGGAGAAGCAGTGATGTGGGGCGTTTGGGGGAAGAAGGACTGAATTAGGGGAAATGGGATTTTGGAAGGTGTCACCTGCTGCATAGTCATAATGTCCCTTCCTAGTCTATTTCTACATTTGTTAACCACATACTTCAGCACTCAACAATTAACTTTGGTCTCCATTACCTATATATTTTAGGTGGATGTATTTCTTGACTTGAAGTATCTGGATATTTTGGTGTGTTTTTAGTCCTTGGTTATGTAGATAATTTACATGTGTCGGCTCAAATTGGTTTTGTTGTTCAGTGTTCATTCCACTGCACTCCTCAAATCTCTATTCTAATTATTTAAATGTTCTATTCTCTAACAAGTACTTGAGAGTCTGGTACTATACTAGTTATTCAAATTCCACCTAGAGGGCTTCATTGCCATTGATAAACATGCTCTGTTAGGTCTAGAACAAATGTGATAAGGGAAAGAATCTCACTTGTTAATTGCTGGAGCCCCACCCATTTTGAAAGAGTGCGTGATTAATCTAAATAGCTCTTAAAAGCAACCGATATCATTTGCCAAAACACTAAGGGATTTTTCCTTTCTTATCCATTTATATTAATTGAACAACCTGCCCTAACAACTGATGTTCTTCTGCCTGTCTTTAACTTAATTTTCTTTTTATTCTAACATTTCCTTTTCTTTTTTGGCAAATCTCCCATACCTGCTTGCACAAGTAATCCAACATTCAGAGAGACTGACATGCTCACCTGCACAATCAGAAACACTCCTATGTACAATCTCCAAGCTGTAAACTCGTTGTGGGCAGGGATTGTGTCTACCAACAATGTTATATTGTTATATTGACTCTCCCAAGCACACAGTAAGTGCTCAATAAATATGACTGATTAATTATAACCACATACACATCAATGGAGCATGGGAGTGACTGTGCTTTTGTAATCACCTACTTAGAAAAGAACAGCCAAATTCATCAAGAGCTCTAGACCCACCAATAATAATAAGTACTGTGCTGTTTATTAAGCACTAACTATGTATGACTAACATTGTATGAAGCATTTGGGTAGATATAAGATAATTAGGTCCTACGATGGACTCACAGTCTTAGTAGAAGGGAGAAAAGGTATTGAATACCCATTTTGCAATTGAGATAATTAATGCTCGGAGAAGTTAAGTGACTTAACCAAGGTCATACAGCAGATAAATGGCGGCAGGGGGATTAGAACTCAGATCCTCTGACTCCCAGGCCCATGCTCTTTTCACTAGGCCTTGGTGCTTCTCATTCTTAACCTTAGTGCTGGGGATTCTGAGCCTCATAAACCCTCTCGCAAGGTTACAAAGATTTCCAAACCCCAAGCTAAACAGGAAATGGGATTTTGGAAGGTGTCACTTACTGCGTAGTCATAATGTCCCTTCCTAGCCTATTCCTATATTAATAAGTTATCCACATAATTCAGCACTCAACAATTAACTTTGGTCTCAGTTACCTATATATTTTAGATGGATGTCTTTCTTGACTTGAAATATTTGGATATTTTGGTGTAGTTTTAGTTCTTGGTTATATAGATAATTTCCATGTGCAGGCTCATGTCCATTTTGTTGTTCACTATTCATTCTACTGCACTCTTTAAATCTCTGTTCTAGTTATTTAATTGTTCTATTCTACAAACTAGGGAGGGCACCCTAGTTTCCTGCATAACCCTCAGATAGTACAGTTACCCCAAAATCTGGGACTTGGAAGCAGAGCCACTCATGATTATGAGATTTTTTATCCTTCTCCCTGGTGAGATGTTTGCTGTTCCTTGAAAGAGAAATGGCAAAAGTACTTTCCAGGGATACAATATCCTGAGTGTTTTAGAGCTCTTTGAATTTTGCTCTATTATCCTTGATTCCGACAATTGCAATATTTTACTTTTGCTTTCATTGTCTTGTCAGACTTCTCTTTGATGCCTAAATTAATACTAATGGAAAATTTTCTCAGCCATTTTCTTACTTGGTCTCAATTGAATATTTTCCTCAGTTGAATATTTTCATCAATTTCCTCCACTGAATGTTATTAAATTCATTCAGATCTCTCATCTTCTTCATCAAGTTTTCAAATAGACCTGCCGCTAAAACTAGGCTTTTCTCCACTACAAGTGTCCTTAAATCTTTCTTTTCTGGCCCAAGTTTTAAAATAGGCCTGTAGAATTGGAACTTCCATGTGTGAGCCTACAGTTGAATCATTGAGAATAAAGTCATGAGGAAAAACAATCTTTTTAGCATGGCCTAATGAAAAGAGCATGGGCGTGGGAGTCAGAGGACCTGGATTCTAATTCCGACTCTGCTGTATGACCCTGGGCAAATCACTTAACCTCTCTGTGCCTCAGCACAACAATAAAATGGGGGTTAAGTCCTACTCCCTTTTACTGTGAGCCCTATGTGGGACAGGGACTGTGTTCAATCTTATTAACTTGTATCGACTCCAGTGCTTAGAACAGTGCTTGGCATATACTGTTTAAGAAGTACAATAATAATAATAACAATAGTAAAGTATCTGAATTAGCCACTTAAATCATCACATATTCATCTCACTTGTTTTTGGGAGCACAGACCTGCATAATCCAGGCTGGGCACATTTCCGAAGGGTTGGATCTGACATTAAGATCTTTTCTTATCCGCCCCTTCCGACTACATTCCCAGTTTAAGGCCACTGTGAGAGCAGGGGGAAGGCTGAGGAGAGGAAAATTGTACTTCAGTACTTCTCTACGGGAAGTGGAAGTTTTGTTCTTTCCAGATGGACCCTTTCCCACATCTCTTGTAGACCCATTGGATTTCCCAGCCTCTCAACCTTGCAGGTCCTTTGCCTACTGAATTTGAACCCTGCATCTTCCCAGTTTTTTGGGTGTCCATTACTCAGCTTCTGGTCTTCTCCCACTGGCAGTCCCTGGGCATTTCTGCATGAGGCAAACCTAACAGGAAGTTCAAAAAAAAAATTAGGGGATCCATGTGCTTCCTAATAGTTCTACTGATACCTCACAGGTTTTCCAGCTATTGTGAGGAAACTGCTAATAGTATTTTTTTTTGGTCACAAATCAGCACATAATTAAATAGGGTTAGTTAAGGTAATCATAGTATTTTAGCGTTGACATTGCATCCTTGGGTATGCCTTCTGATCGGCCATGGAGTCTGTCTGGTTGAGATTTGTTCTCGGGCCTCTTTTTTCCCAAAATCCCATTTCCAACTTGATCTCGGGGCACTACCATGAGAATTTTCAGGGTTTCTGAGGCAGGCTTAGGGATCAGACTAGAGAAAATGACCCTAAATAAAATACACACTCTTCACTGATATTAGGTTACTGTCTAACATTAGGTTTTTCCTGTACAGATTGGGACAATAAGGATATTTTTTTTCCAGGAAAATTCCCTTCAAAAAATTGACTTGCCCAGTGAATACGACCACTGTCATGGGCTTATAGAAAAGCCAATTAGGTCAGCATATCCAGACATCTTTAAATCACAGGTTTCTTTAAAATTCATAGTGCCTTGCAGATAGTCACAGGGCTGAATGTTTATCATAATCAATGGTATTTATTGAGTGCTTACTGAATGTAGAGCAATGTATTAGGTGCTTGGGAGGATATGGTTTGACAGAGTTGGTAGACTATGGTCCACCTCCAAAGCCAGGGCCGAAAGGGAAACTATCAATCATGTTATTTCACTAGGTAGCACACTACCCTTCTAGGGTTGAGAGAAAAATCATTTGAAATTAAACAAAAATTGGAATTTTGAAAGAGTCTAAATCTACATGACTGACATATCTATAATACTATATTTGAAAGTAGTGTAATACCATATTAGAAACCTTAGTTGTGAAAGATTGGCTCTCCAAAAAATATATTTCTCCTCTAAAGAACTGTCAGGATAATGTTCGTTTTACAATCAGTAGTAGCATTTTAAACAATATTTATTTTACCAGGACAGACTTATCACAGGCACCTAGTCTAACTATACCTTCCCCTGTAAGTAAACTGACTGAAATTTATTTTTTTATTTGTAACAAATCCATTTCTCTGGCTGAGAAATGCGAGCTATTTTTATATAGGCTTGAATGCTGAAATCTTCCCCAGCAAAAATAAAAATGAAATGAAAGAACATTTTTCAACAGCTGAAAGCAGCCAAGGAAGAACATGGGATGACATCATCTATTTTAGAATCTCTATTGCAGAATGTTTGCTGCAGGAAATGCTATATATAGACCTGTTAATTTACAAGTCTCTATATTTTGCCACTATGGCACTGAATGCAAACTCACAAGGGCAAATGAAACTTCCTTGCAGCAGTTCCCAACAAATAGCGATCCTGTTATTTAAAAAGCTGTTTTCCACAATACATTTTTAAAACTGAATGTTTTGGAACAAATCTGATGTGTACAAAGCAATTCTGATTTGGTAACAACCCTGGAATCTTTCAGTATTTCCTTCAAAGGTCCTTCTCTCCTATACCCCTAGGATTTAAGATTCTGGTAGCTTTGTTAATTCAATGCTCTCATATCCCAACTGCATATGGGGTGATGGGAGTGGGAAGTTTTCAAAGACTAGGCACTGGGCTGGGAGTTACGAAGACTTTACCTAGCCTCACCCCTAGCTCAGTCAACCCCAAATTTCCCAAATAAAATAGAGATTTTATACACTTCACAAAATTATTTGGAAAATTCAGTCCTCCAAAGTATACTTTCTTCTTAATCGTCCATATATTCCATGCTAAATGATTTTTTCCCCTCCTAAACTACCTGGGCAATTCAGGCCACATATGTTCTTAGAGTTTCAATTATGAGGATAATTTGAGTAACCAGAATAATTCTAGGTGAATGGCTGGAAACTCTGTAAGGAGAGAAGTGCAAGAATTCCGGGGTGTATGCTCACTGACAGCAACTCTCAGCAAATACTGACTGAGCTTCCCCTCTGGAGACTCCACTACCAAGAGTAGAGTAGACAGTCTTCACCCTGTACATGCTGAGAGAAGAGGTTGAGAAATAGTTCTTGGAAGGGCATTCGTGTCTCCATGCTCTTTTTTTTTGGTTTTGGGTTTTAATCCCAGCTTCACCACTTGCCAGCTGTGTGGTCTTGGGCAAACCCCTTAACTTCTCTGTGCCTCAGTTTCCTCATCTCTAAAATGGGGCTAAAACATCTGTTCTCCCTCCTCCACTGTGAGCCCTAATAGACAGGGACTGTCTAATCTCTCTCTAGTCTCTCGTTATATCCCGGCTAGACTACTGTGTCAGCCTTCTCTCTGACCTCCCTTCCTCCTCTCTCACCCCGCTCTGGTCTATTCTTCACTCCGCTGCCCGGCTCATCTTCCCGCAGAAACGATCTGGGCGTGTCACTCCCCTTCTTAAACAACTCCAGTGGTTGCCTATCGACCTCCGCTCCAAACAAAAACTCCTCACTCTAGGCTTCAAGGCTCTCCATCACCTTGCCCCTTCCTACCTCTCCTCCCTTCTCTCTTTCTACCGCCCACCCCGCACGCTCCGCTCCTCTGCCGCCCACCTCCTCGCCGTCCCTCGGTCTCGCCTATCCCGCCGTCGACCCCTGGGTCACGTCCTCCCGCGGTCCTGGAACTCCCTCCCTCCTCACCTCAGCCAAACTGATTCTCTTTCCCTCTTCAAAACCCTACTTAAAAATCACCTCCTCCAAGAGGCGTTCCCAGACTGAGCTCCTCTTCCCCCTCTACTCCCTCTGCCATCCCCCTTTACCTCTCCGCAGCTAAAGCCTCATTTTCCCCTTTTCCCTCTGCTCCTCCACCTCTCCCTTCCCATCCCCACAGCACTGTACTCATCCGCTCAACTGTATATATTTTCGTTACCCTATTTATTTTGTTAATGAATTGTACATCGCCTTGATTCTATTTAGTTGCCATTGTTTTTATGAGATGTTCTTCCCCTTGACGCTGTTTAGTGCCATTGTTCTTGTCTGTCCGTCTCCCCCGATTAGACTGTAAGCCCGTCAAACGGCAGGGACTGTCTCTATCTGTTGCCGACTTGTTCATCCCAAGCGCTTAGTACAGTGCTCTGCACATAGTAAGCGCTCAATAAATACTATTGAATGAATGAATGAATGAATGAATAATCTGCTTACTGCGACGACACCAGCATTTGGCTTGGTTTGGCTGATAGTAAATGTTTAAATACCAATTGCATTATTATTATTGTTTGTGTTTGCCTTGTCTTTCTCCTTTACATTGTTACATATTTGGGGTCAGGGACAGTGTCTTCTCCGTTCTCTGCAATTAGAGATTGCAATTTTGCAATTAGCCTCAGGACCACGCCAAACTCATGTTGGATGCTGCTCTGAATTAAGGGTTGTGCTTATTTCTATGGTCTTTCCTGCATATCTCCCTTCTCTGAGGATCAATCAATCAATCAATCAATGGTATTTATTGAGTGCTTACTGGCTGCAGGACACTGTTCTAAGCACTTGGGAGAGTACACTATAACAGAGTTGATTGACATGTACCCTGTCCCCAATGAGCTTACAGTCTAGAGGTTGTTTAAATTCTTCCCAGGATGCATAGGAATCCTTCTTATAGCACCCTGTGACAGGAGTATTTCTTGGCAGGACTTTTGTAATGGAAAATTGCCTTTAGGGTCTGAATTTGCCTAGGACAAGTGTATATTTTTAAGCTATAAACTAATACCCACTGGGAAAGCACCATGGAGATAAGGATAACATCTCTGGAACCACTGAGCCCATTCCCAAGCCCATGCCTGGAATCTGGAACCTCAATCTGTATTTGGGGTGTTTTTTCTCAAACTCCAGGCAGATTGGTGGTAAATTTGAGACTCAACACTGAGCTCAGGACACATGTAGCCAACAGCTGTCAATTTGGTGGCCTCCTCAGCTAGTAAAGAAACATGCCATCAGTCAGTTGGTCAACCGTATTTATTGAGCACTTACTCTGTGCAGAGCACTGTAATAAGCGCTTGGGAGAGTACAACATAATATAACAGACATAATCCCTGCCTACAGAGAATTTAGAGTCTAGAGGGGGAAAAAGATGTTAGGATATATATTATAAATATATAACATTCAGGGTATCATCCAGAGACTGACCACCAAAATATTTTGACTCAATTAGCACAATTACAAATCATCTGGGTACAGAAAATTTTGTTCCCTGGAATTTTTTAAAAATTTATGCAGAAATGACCCTGATCCAGTTTCTTATACAGACTGAAATTTTCATCAGAGGAGAATCTGGGGGCTGATGAGTCATTATCCTTAGCAAAGCCCCCAAAAGATCCCAGTTTACCCACAAATTTATGCCATGCTGAATCCTCTGGGCTGCACTACTCTCTAGGAAAGGGGAAAGTTAACTTTTTTAAACAGCTCAAAGTTCAGGACCGGTTGAGTGTGGTTTCTCAGGGGGGCTCAGTGTGGAGTAGGTGGAACTATTTGATCTAACCCGGTTTCTATTCATTGCAACCTTTCAAAACTGCATGTCCCTAGCTTTTACTCCTTTAGAGCCTGCTTCAGGCAAAAAAAAATAGGTCTTTGTATACCATTCTACTTCACCAGCTATCCTTTTGGATCCAAATCGACTTTAGTCCCTCAAAGACATGGCGGGCCAACTCATTAGCCTCAAATATTTTATACTTGAAACAGGTGTCATGAGAAATCTTCTGAAGACAACCACATTAAAGTCACACTTCTATTTTGCATTGCTGTTTCTCTCAACCTATGACTGTGATCTCAGGTCGGGGTAATAAGGCTTTGGTAGATGGATGGCTGTGTCTGAAGTTTCTAAAGCCTCATAGAAGAGCTTTTTTGGGGGGGTTAAGGAGGGGATTTTGGTCCAGGACCACCCACCTTCTATGCCCCAAATATATATTTGCAATATTTTCAGCATCGCTTTGGGGGTTCCTCTCCCTCATTGGTAATAATGGGATAATGTTACTGTTTCTGTATTTAAGGGGGCCGCTCTCCTTGAGTAAACACTAGGCAAAGAACAGGGTATCAAGTGCTAAAGTTAGAAACAAAAAGGGGCAAATACATCAGTGTAGCAAGGAGCTAACTTTACAGTGTGAAAAAATGGAAGGAGATGTTGGTCACACATTGATCTATTCAGGCACACAAAGGAATTCACTGTCAATAGGATCGTTATTTTGAAAATGAAGGGCAACTCTCAAAGTGTGTGTGTATGATGTGTGTGTGTGCGCTTGTGCACATCCATGTGTGTGCCTCTTTGGAAGAGAATTAATCAGAGCAATGCAGTCAACACGGTTCAGTCAGCACCGAAGTCCCTGGTGTTACTATGCCACAGAGCTGTGTTGCGAGATTTATCTTTAGGAGAGAAATTCTTTTATTTGGAGGGAAATAGAAATAGCCATGGGAGATGACATTAGGGCACTGGACAGAACACAGAGAACATTGGTATGAATTATAAAATGCTGACATCCTCAATCTTGGTTAAAGAGCAAACATTGAAACTTACGAAGCACCTTCTCAGTTTGAACATTTCATGTGTCTCTCCCTGATGTGATGATGAAATGTTTCATGATGGGAATGTTTTCCTCCTTACTGCCTGCTTTGCACACAACTTCAAAATGAGAAGTGGAACTGATGATCAGAGACTGAGAACAGAAGATGTTTTCTGTTCATATGAGCATCTGGTTATGTGCATGTGACCGTTATCTCCGTTAACTAAGATCACAACTCATTTGAAGAGAGATTTGAAAGAGGATGGCCTGTAACTCCATCCAAAAGGGACTGAAGAGATGGGATTGGTCAGGAGGAAGCACCTGGAAGATGTGGCAGGACTCCTTTTTATGTATTCATAAATTATTAATTAGTGTCTTTCTGGCCCATTGGTTTGGGATCTGGAGGTACTCTTGGAGTCACACAGCTGTTTAACAGTGAGGAACACACCACAGCATTTGACACCTGGCTGATGCCCATGAAGGCCTTCTGTGATGGGCAATCTTAACTAAGGGAGAAGTCTTCCTTTCACTTACTGAAGCCTTAAGTCAAAGGAACTGGACTACCCAATTACTCTTTGGGGGTGAGCTGATTAGTCACTTTTTATTTTAAAGTACAGTTTTCCATGGGGCAGCTTTCAAATCCTTTCTGATTGAATCCTAGAAGTCTTAGCTCTCCTTCTCCCTTTCTGGGTAATTAGAATTTTCTAGCAAGGGCTAGTGGAAAGAGCCCAGGATTGGAAATCAGGAAACATGGGTTCGATTTGGGCAAGTCACTCAAGTCCTCTTTGCTTCAGTTTCCTAGCTGTCAAAGGAGGTAAAATTCCTCTTTTCCCTTCTCCTTAGCCTGAAAGCCCCATGTAGGACAGGGGTTGTTTCTGTTCTGATTGTCCAGTCTCTAACCCAGAATTTAGAGCAGTGCTTGGAACAGCCATTAAAATGTCATTACTATTTTTATTCTTTTCCAAACAGGTAAAAGATTTATAACAGGTTCCAGATTTAACCCTTGATAACAGGTTCCAGATTTAACCCTTAAGTGATTCATTTAAGCAAGATGAGGTAGGTTAGAAGTAAGACGACTTGGAAAAAATCAATGCAGAGGAGTCTGGTAAATTTTAGATTGCCCTCTTTTGCACACAACATGTACCATCAAGCCACAAATCCCTTCTCTCAACAAGCACTCTACATTTATTTACCAATATATGCCTGTCAAAATATGTAAATGGATCAGATTTTTTCACCTTTCCAATATCTTAGGGGAATTTATACCAATCGGGTGAAAATGGCAAGGTGGCTGTGCCCACCACCTCTGTTATACCGAGTTCTATTTAAATGATTCCTTTTAATGGGGTCTCATCTCTATATAATCCTTTCCTGAAGGTACGCTTGACTTTACATCATGTATTCTCAAAAACAATCATTCCATCTTTCAGCCAGAAAAAAACACCCAATAAAAAAACAAATTCTTCACTTGAGTCTAGTGTACTTCGGATTACTGACCAAACACCTGCAATTTGTAATCACCAGATGTTGTGCAGGCAGAAAATATCGATAGAAATGGGAAAGGAAAAAAGGAAAAGGAGGGGTAGCAGGAGCTTCCGTCAGCCACAGAAGCTTATACAAGGGAAGCATAGTGAGTTCTGAGTGGAATAAGCAAGTTTACCTATATTATTCTCCACAACACTTATTTTTCACCTATTAGGTTTACGGAACTGACCTGGGCATTCCACGTTAATTTAGATGTACTTGAACAAACTATTCAAATAATTTCAGCCTGTACAGCAAGCACTTCTATTCATGATGAAACTTGGAACATATCAAGGAATATTGGGGTACTTCAGTATAGTCTGAGTCTGGTTATTATTTTTATGTCCTAGATAGAAAAATGTTTTTTATACCTTGTATTTTAAGGACATATCTGCTGTCAGAAATATTACCTAATCCCAAATGAATTCCTAGAAGGATTATTTAACGTTTATTTTACTTCCTTTTAAATCTTTGAATCCCAAAATCTTACATCCCTCATTTTGAAATTGAATCCTTGTTACCTGGAAATACAGATTTATTCTTTTTTTCTGAATTTGTAATACTTGTAGTAGTAGGCAATCCCTTCAATTTTGAAAGAACAGATGAACCCCCTTGGCAGGTATTTTTTATCTAGATGAAATGCCTCTCTCACACAATGGATGTTAGTTTTTTCTCTCATTTTCTAGGAATATTCATTTAAAAGCAGGTTCTCTTTAAAAAGTTCATCTTTTTTTGATGCTTACAAGCCAGTTTCTTTAGTTCTGTTTTTGACAAATCAAGTAAATTATTATGTCATTGACCCTACTTTGGAATTGTCACCATGTAGTAATAATGATAAATGTAGTTTTCATTCATTCATTCAATTGTATTTATTGAGTGCTTACTGTATTGCTGAGTTCTTACTATGTGCCAAGCACTGGATTAAATGCTTGGGTAGATACCAGATGATCAGGCTGTACACATTCCCTGCTGCACATGGGGCTCACAGTCTGGGGGTCAGGGGAGGAGAACAGGTAAGGCATCCCCATTTTACAGATGAGAAAACTGAGGCAAAGAGCAGTTAAGTGATTTTGCCGAGGTCACAAGGCAAGCAAATGGCAGAACTGGCAACAGACCCCAGGTCTTCTGACTTAAGAGAAGCAGCGTGGCTCAGTGGAAAGAGCCTGGGCTTGGGAGTCAGAGGTCATGGGTTCGAATCTCGGCTCTGCCACTTGTCAGCTGGGTGACTGTGGGCGAGTCACTTCACTTCTCTGTGCCTCAGTTACCTCATCTGTAAAATGGGGATTAAAAAATGTGAGCCCCAAGTGGGACAACCTGCTCACCCTGTATCTCCCCCAGCGCTTAGAACAGTGCTCTGCACATAGTAAGCGCTTAACAAATACCAACATTATTATTATTATTATTATTCCAGGCCTTTGGTCTTTCTGCTAGGCCTTCATAGGCAGGGTTGATTTTTACCATTGGGTAAACCTGTCAATTGCCTCAGGTTCACTGCCCCAGTGACCTGGGGGTAGTGATTGGGATAATGGTGTGGACAAGAGCACACACCAATACCATTGATGCATTGAGAAGCAGTGTGGTCTAGTGGAAAGAGCATGGGCCTGGGAGTGAGAGGACCTGGGTTCTAATCCCGGCTCTGCCGCTGTCTGATGGGTAACCTTAGGTAAGTCACTTTCTCTGTGCTTGAGTTACCTTACCTGTAAAATGTGGATTAAGACTGTGAGCCCCATGTGGAACATGGATGGTGTCCAACCTGATTATTTTGTATCTTCCCCAGCACAGGGTAAACACTTACCAAATTTCACTTAAAAAAAATCAAGCTGTCTTCTCTCCCCTCTTCCCCGTCTCCACCCCCAACTCTTCAAACGACTGTGGTCACTGACGATTTAAAAAAAAATTGCTCTAGATATAGTGTTGGGGAGAGATTCACTTTTACTGCCCAGAGTCCAGGTCAGTTTTAAAGTGGCTTAATCCCAGGGGATATTTAAATCCAAGAGCTAGGCATGGGGGAAGATTTCCTGAGGAAGATAAAACATTAATCAGTTCTTGCATCAGTAAGTGCTCTTTCCACCTTGGTGCCCCATGCGGTTACTGACCTCTTGCCATGATAGGACGAATACCCTTCCCAAAGAGTACATTGCTTTTTAAGGGAATGAAGACATGCGTGGACATGGAATCAGGTTGTTAATTCCACTGGATGTCAAAGGGGTTTATAATGAATATTTCTATTTCCTGAGGTAAACAACCTGATCAGCATTCAAAGGAGCAACTCCATTGAGTACTGCTTTATGAAATGGTAGCTAATGAAAATAAACGTTTTTAATGTGTATGAGCTATCATATCATTACTCCCCAAGTCCATTCCAACCAGTGCCAGTAGTTTAACTGGGAGGAGAAAGGCTGAAGGCCCCCGGCCCCTGGACACCCAAAGCGGTTGTTGTCAGGGAAACCATCTCCTACAACAAAAACAATACCAGAAGAGACTCTGTGCTGAAATACAGTAGCAGAGAGCTTCAGCCCATCTCTGAGTGCTTAGAACAGTGCTTGGCACATAGTAAGCACTTAAAAACTACCATAATTATTATTATTACTCAGGTATTTTCTCGGGTTGTGGAAAGCAGACTGAATGTAAAGTCCACTATTTGTCAGGTCTTTTAAAAACACTATCTCACCCCTCCTCTTTGACCCATGTAGAATAAATTCTCTGTTAGATCTCAACCTCTGGCTAATTTAGCTTTGTTTTTATAATCCAGTTAGTGGACTAGCTAGGAGTTTTCATCATCGTGTCACTCGGCACCTATCTCTTCACTCCTGAAGTAATTTCATCAGCTCTTTCTCAGACACAGTATTTTCTAGACCTTCCCTAATTTGCATTTTTATGGTAATTGTTAAGCACTTATGTGCCAGGCACTGCACTAAGCGCTGGGGTAAATACGAGCTAATCAGATTGGACAAAGTCCATGTCCCACACGGGGCTCACAGTCTTAATCCCCATTTTACAGATGAGATAACTGAGGCACAGAGAAGTGAAGTGACTTGCCCAAAGTCACACAGCAGATGAGTTGCAGAACCGGGATGAGAACCCAGGTCCACTAGGCCATGATGCTTCTCGTTGCATTGTTTTCCTTTGAACCTAATTCCCCTTTCTCCCTTGCCAGAAAAGTCCAAGCTGAGAAAGTGTGCCCTACTGTATCATGGAAAGGTAGTGTCTCTTGCAGGTTATGTTCCTAATAACATATTGCCAGTTCCAAGTCAATCATTTAATTGAGTACCTTCTGTGTGCAGAGCACTGTACTCAGTATTTGGGAGAGTACAAAACTACAGAATTGGTTGACATGTTCCCTGCCCTCAAGGAGTTTACAGCCCAAGAGTTATGATTTTCTCTCCATATTCAGTAGAGAACTGCTTTATCCAGGCCCTGCTCATCTTGAATGATAATGACTTCAACTTCAAATGTCTGCTATTACTACCCTCCCCAAAAGAAAAGATCCAGGTGGAAACTATAATTGACTTTTTAAAACGCTTCAATTTTGGTGTGGATACAGTTATAATTGCCTGGGGGGCATCTAATTTTGGGAAGACACTCTTGTAGGAACCATCCAGCCTCCTTTTCTCCTTGGGTCAGTGCAGGAAATATCAAAAGAACCAAGGTCAGATTTCCTGTTTCTTTTTTTTTTATAATTCCTTCTGGAGTTGATTTCTGTTGACAGGATCATTTTTCTAGCACCTTGCTTACCCCTCTGTACATGATAAACGATTGGTGGTTTTCACTGTACTTATTACCTTACTATTTGACTTCTTTCATTGTTTTTCATCCCTTTTTTCTGCTGGATTTGTGGGTTACTCATTGAAGGCCTTGATTTCCTTTCTTTCTGAAATCTAGCACTTTGGGCCTCAAAATTGGACTCAAGCCACAGTGATTTTATCGATTGATTGATTCATTCATTCAATTGCTAAAATGGTTCAAATACTATATTGCTGTGGTGTACTCTCCCAAGCGCTTAGTACAGTGCTCTGCACAGAGTAAGCACTCAATAAATACAATTGATTGATTGATCCCCATTTCACGTGGTAAGGGAAGAACAGAGCTCATGAAATCATAATGAATTAAGATGGGAAAGATGTTGGGAAAACATTAATCTAGGCATGACTATAGCTTGCAGAGCTGTAATTAGCTAGATGAGCAACAATGGCTCAGAAAGGATAAATGTGCTTCTGCGTGGGATTTAGTCCATATGTTATTTTTCAACACAAAGAGCTCTCTCTTCATCATTTGCCTCCTTCCTCTGTCATTCTCACTGTGAGTTAGAGAAGAAATATGTAGTGAGAGAAGGAATACTAGATAACTAGGTTAATAGCTAAGGAAATTAAAATGTGACCATAATCTATCAATTGGTTTCCTGAATTATAGATAATTGCATGTTACCTACAACATGCAATACGTCTTGTTGGCTTGGTTGGTGTAAACAGAAATACCTCCAACATAGGCATGTTCATTTAGATGTCCACTCATGCTGGATACATTTTTTAATGCTTTAGAGAAACAGAAATGAGTCTTGGCTATCAATGAGTGTTTTGGGTGGACGGGCAATATCTGAGTGAGTTGAATCTGCAGGTGTTGCTTCAGTGCATCGCTAATCTGAACCTTAATTCCGGCTCTGCCACTAGTCTGCAGTGTGACCTTGGGCAAATCACTTAATTTCTCTGTGCCTCAGTTACCTCATCTGTAAAATGGGGATTAAGACTGTGATCCCTAAGGACTGTGTCCAACCTGATTACCTTGTTATCTACCCCAACACTTAGAACAGTGCTTGACACATAGTAGGTGCTAAACAAATGCCATCATTATTATTCTTAGATTGCACGATCCTTGAGGGCAGGGATCATATTTGGCTTCTGATTGTACTCTCCCAGGCATTTAGTATAGTGTTCAGTATTGACTGGGGGTTAAATTAGTACTGCCTTTGGTCCATGCGCTCAATGATTTCTTTTGCATCTTACATTCACCTGCTTCTGTTCCAACTAACTATAAGAGTGACAGTCATAATGGTGGTGTTACCTTGTGTTAACACCTCCACAAGCAAACAGACAAACAGAAAACTTTGCTGCAGTTCCAGTGCTCTGCTAAATGGTATTCTGAGCTCATTGGTAGAGGATCTGCATTCACTCTCTGAAAGCAAACCTTAGGTGGAGCATTCATTTTCCACTAGCTGCACAAAAACACTGGGAACCGGCTCAGAATCTTTACTTGATGCGGTCCACGGTTTTGGTTTCCAGATTTGATTTTGTTTTTCTTCTTCTTTCAAAAAATGATTCCCATTGCCATTTGGCCCAATGTCTCATCTCTGGGACAAACTGATTCCTGGATTTTTCCATTTACATACAGGTCTGCCAGTCATTCAATTGCAACAGACTCTGAGTTCTGAAACTGCAGCACTAAGGCCTGTGTGCAGTTGAACCACAATAAAAGTTTTCGGTGTTGATCGGATATCCGAAAGAAGCATCAAGTTTCCTTCTCTAACTTCAGCCCTTGGTGTTATGTCACCATCCAGGGGTAGATCCAGGTATGCTAGGATCTGGTGCAGAAGGAACAAACCAGTCACCGGCAGCGCTACAGACCCAATCCAAGATAATCATCCAAGACTCATGAAATCTGACATCTACTGAACTTATTTCATCATACTGTCCTTGCACTGAACCTCTGAGCAAACATTTTCTAGTCTTTCCTCTAGTTCTTTTGTTCTCCCATTAGCCATCCCCAGAAATGAATCACTCTTCTATGCCACATCACTGGTCCAACAGCCTGGTCTTAGATTTACTCCTTTCAGCTATCAGGAGCCATCTTTCAAGCCACCTTCCTGTTTATTGCCTTCAGACTGGGAAATTACTAGCTGAACAGTCAGTCCCTCCGAAGGCCAAGTAGAGTTTGCTGTCCTCGAACAAATATTCAAGCCAATGTCTTTCAAATGTTATTGTGAATCACCTTTCCCTCCTTCCTTCCCATGCTTCAGTCATCTTGTTGGCTCTAAATTTCCACCTTTGTCTCAGGCTTCAGCTGCCTTCAGTTTATTGCACATGACTGCTATTGTCTTTGTCTCTTCTATCCGCTTCAGTGTGTCTCATTTTCCTAAAGTACCTGGCACCCACTTTTCCATAACATTGTTCCTTTGTTCCAGGAAAACATAATTTCAGGAGGCAGCAGAAACTCAGTTCCAAAGGCCATGGGGTGATATCCTCCCTCACCTGATCTTTATTCATGTCTGGTTTTAATTGCATTTTTTTTTCCATTTCTCAAGCACCATGCACCTCCCTTCCTCCCTGACAGGAAGGAGCATTTTATTTCGCATTTAAACCGCTTTCCTACTGATCTCTATTCTTCAGATGTTCCAGAGGCCCTTGTTACCTGTTGGTTTTTCTCATGTTGGGTGATCTGTTGGCCTTGCTATAGTTTATTACCATTTCAACTTCTTTTTCTCTTTCCAAAGTTAGGCAGAACTTACAACCTGCTGTCTTTTCTCATCTTCACTATCATTATCTTCAGTCCAAGTCTTCCCCATCTGTTTTTTTTTCCCCTAACACCGTGCTCTTTAAAGAAACAAAGAGGAGACTTATGTGATGGTTTCCACTGCCTGAGCTTCTCTGGCTTTGTTTGAGGGGAAGGCTTCAAATCCAAAGCTAAACCTTGACTTAACACGCAAACTCAATTGACAAGAGGGGTAGCTGTATTCAACCCGCCTATCGGCAGAGGATACAATCAGAGGGTATTGGCAGGTACCTTCTTATCTCCCTAGTGCACTGAAGAAACTCAATTCATTAAAATAATAAAAAAAGATCTCAGGCCCTCATGTGAGCGGCATGTGATTTTTTTTTTTCCCCACATACGCTTGGCTCAGAAGGCTCGGTGCCTATTATACATTCCATTTATAAATCAAACACCCCACGTCCTGAGGCTGCACGCTGACATGTCAGCGAGGTTTGGGTCAACCACACTCTTCCACGTGAAGAGCAGATTAAGGCAGAAAGAGAAGCGGCTCCTTTTTTTTCCAACCGGTAATAGGCAGTTCATCCGTTCAAATTGGGCTCCGACTCCGAAACCAAAGTCTCGCGAGCGATAGGAGCAAAGAAACTTGACATCAAAGGACCAAACGGATCTCTTCCCTTAACTACCTTCACTTTTCTCTTCTTCCTCTTCATTATGTTCATTGGGAAGGGGTGAGAGCGGGTATGAGATTGGAAAAAAAATAAATCTAAGAAAAGACGGCATAAAATCTCACCTGGAAAAAAACTGGATCTCTGCAATCCTATGTGTTTTGAGTTCTGGAAGTCTTAAGAGACATCATGACTCCATGATCACAGCTCATTGACTTTCCACATCTTGGCTCACCAAGAGTCATCAGGAAACACCTCCTGGAGGTGATCCCTAAATCTAATATTCTGATGGTTCCTCCTGTCATCTCACCTTCGGTTATAACTTGGCCAACACTGAACCAGTGAGGCTGCTTGGGAGTGAAATACAAATGGACTGTATATTGAACTTCCATTGTTATTTTCCTGACCTATCCTAACCAGAACAAGGAAGAGGGGCACTTTAGAACACTTCAGATTTGAACTCTTGAGGGAATGAAAATTTGGATTCCCTGTTGATTCTTATGAGTTCTCCAATTTTGAAGCTTGAGCAAGACCCCAAGAGAGCATGAATACATGTCTAGTTTTCATGGGATTTCTTTTTTAAACCAAAAAAAGTTCATGAACTTACAGATTCCCTCTTTGTGGGACAACTATTTCTAGGACAAAGAATGCAAACACTGAAATAGGAATGGTGGGAAAATGATGAAAATGGAAACTTTTTAGTTTTCTATCTATACTCTATGAATTTTAACTGAGTTTGCATTATTCTTGAACATCCATCTTTCTTAAGGAGCTTTATGGCATTGTAACAGTCATTACTCTAGTGGGTGGTGCTTATTGCAAAATTATCCTTACTCTGAAATTACTGTTTCCATTTATCAGCTAAATTAAGGCAATGTCTATTAGGTGGCTAATGCACAATTTAGAATGACTGGGCAGGTGGCTGTCTTTTCAACGTGTTTTCATTAATCATTGGAATGGCCTATATAATTGTGTGTATACTCATAGATATGTATATGTCTACATATTCAGGACACTGAAAGTTTTTAATCCTCCTATGTCAACTACCTTTTTTTGACTGGCAAACATCACCCCTTGGGTAAAACTGGGAATGCTAGTTTCATGCAAAATGAGTCAAATTAATTTATTAAGGGTCTAATTTGCTTAACAACAATGTTTAGATAACATACCCGCCATTCGTTGGGAAATGTTTTTCCACAAATGAGAGGTTTTCATTTTCTTTTGAAATATACTGGTTCAGATCATGCACCATGGAATGTTCTATTATTGATATTTTACAGCTTTCAGCAATTGTGCACTTTTTCCTATCTGCAATATCTTCTCCGTCCTACTCTTTCATATCCAAAGGGGCTGACAACCCTCTTTCTACCCAAATGAAGTGGAGAAAAGGATATATACACAACTTCCAAGGACACAGATAAAGCCTCACAGGAACTCCAAACTCATCAAACCTATTGGGTGTTTTTAGCAGCAGCAGTAATATTATTTATTAAGCACTTACTATGTACAAAGCACTGTACTAAGTGCTGGGAGAAACTACAAAGGTGAGACAGCATAAGACAAGTTAGCAGAGAATATGAGCACCAGGCACTTCTGAGCTCCAAGCTTACAGACAGTAGCCATTACTGCAAGAACCAAAGTTAGGCTGAACAACTTTCAATGATTTATATATTAATACTCCTTGTAAAATCTGTCTCATAAGCTAACTAATGGTAGGGAAATTTGTTGTTTTTTATTTTGGCTTTTTTGGTTATAATTTCTTTTCTGAAGGAATGAAAAGCATTAGGTTGAATGAGATCTTGCAGAAACCCCTCTGACACAGGAGTCTACATTACTGACAGCTACTGCCTAGAGATGCTGGGGGCTTCATGCTACTCCACTTTTTTAGGAAAACTTGAAGTGGGGAGGTGGCCTTTTACAAGGGCTTTAAAAGTGTAAAGGACCATGCTTTGGAGAATTTGAGGGGTTAGGGCATTCTAAGCAGGGGAGATGGTATGCTCAATGATTGGTGATAAACAATATCCGAAAAGTCAAAAGCAAGTTCTAGTTATGAGGAATATCAGGCGGAGTGAAGAGTGTGCCCTGGGGGATAGAGGAAGAAGAGCACAGAAAGGTTGGGAGATGGCTGGAGGTTTAGATCCTTGATGCCAATAATTTGGAGTTTCTATTTGATGTGGATGGGACCCATGGGGGTACCCACCCCAGACCTCTTGCTATCCTTGGACTGATTATGGTTTAGAAACCCTGGAAAAAGGTTCAGAGTTGAGCCCAACAAAACCTGGAAACTACAGTAGCACATACTATTTAAAAAGCTCCGTCCTCACATGTTTGCTGGTATCCATTTAGTAGTCCCCGAGTCACGCACTGGTTTTGGTACTACAGTAATTGCATTTGCCCCATTCTCCATTATCTTGAATTATTCTACAATTCCTCCTGCCTTACTTGCTACAGCACCACTGTATTTGTAACAAGACTGGCCTTAAATTTTGCTGGGTTTGAGGACTAACTATATCCCACTAATGTTCACATTTCTCATGCTCATCCAAATCTTGATAATGCTAGTGCTCCTGGATATGGTATTGGCAATATTATTATCAGCAAGCATCTGAGGATGACTAGCCATTTTCAGATGTAACTGCTGACTGTGCCAGGTCTCCATCCTGCTAAAGTATATTATCTCAGTGTATGTCTGAAAGCTCATTTCACTGATGTCATTTCTTTCTTTTGAAATACCTATGTAGCTTTGTTACTTCATATTGACCCAGTTGATGTTTGCAAATGCTGCTTAATGGAATAAAACATTTTTTTTTCCTAGAGCCACACTACGCATGAGTTCTTAAACATCTCATAGATTTCAAAATATTTTTTAAAATGAATGATTAGGGGTTAAGGTAGTTATTTCCAAGTTCCCTATTTTCTAGGATCTCAGAGTCTTGAGACAACTTTAAGTTATGATTTAAACTTTGGGAATTTTGTAATAGAACAGACGGATCCAAGTGCTGCATTTGTGCACTCAGTGGGTGTTCAATAAATACTTTTACTACAACTATTGTATTTAATGGCAATTCTTTAACTCTGGGTCCAAAGAAATAATTCCAAACAATGGGTCCTATATGCTTTTACTTACAACTGGCTAACATGATTTCATTTTTCTACTCCCCTCAAAGATATATAATAATCATTTTTATGCAATAAAGGTGATAAAAAAAATCATTTGCAACGCCTCTCTCCAGACGCTCAATAGGAGGGGTGGCCATGTGCCCTGCTTAACAGGTCACACTCCCCTTATATATAATTCCCCAGCCTCTGAGCCCCTTCAACTCCTGATTAGCAAGCTACACTCCTTCTCTCCTTTAATGCTTGACTAAAGACTAATCTCTTACATGAATCCTTCCCAGATCTCCCCATTACCCTCTACCTCACTGGTCTGCTATTTGCTTCAATTACCTAAGTACTGTATATCCCTTTAATAATGTGAACGTATTTATACGTTCTAGGCAATCCTAAATCATAAGTTTTAGCTCTTGCATTCAGTAGCGATACTGATCAAGCATCTCCTGTGTGCAGAGCACGGTATTACACTTTCTCAGTTTAAAGCTTTTTCAGAGCAGATGGTCAATAAATAAATGGTCCCAGCTCTGCCACTTGTCGGCTGTGTGACTGTGGGCAAGTCACTTAACTTCTCTGTGCCTCAGTTCCCTCATCTGTAAAATGGGGATTAAGACTGTGAGCCCCACGTGGGACAACCTGATTCCCCTATGTCTACCCCAGTGCTTAGAACAGTGCTCGGCACATAGTAAGCGCTTAACAAATACCAACATTTTTTTTTTTAATGTCCTTGGTGGTGATGCTGCTTGTGGTGGCTTAGAACTTCACCCTTTTGGTGAAGGCTCAGAGCTACCCTACCTATGATTCCATTGCTCCCAGGCTTGAATTGCTAGTAGAGGGAAGGACATGTGTTGGGAAAGAAAGAATTATTGCCACGGGAAGTTGAGGAATTGTTCCTTGGTCAAGCCGAAGACTAGAATAGACAGTCATCTTTCCAGGTTGGCTTTTGGAGTTTCCATGCAGAGGAATGGACTCAGACTATTTGATCTCCTGACAATTTACTCCTTCAGACTTAGTACCTGATTTTTAAAGTTACAAGTACCTGAACTGACAAAGCTATCAGCTCATGAGCTGTCCCATGAAAAGACTTCCTGTGTGCTTTAGTAAGGCACCTCACAGGAGTTCAATTTGGCTAGTAACAGCAGATGCTGGATGATTTGAGAGACATTGTTCGGAAAAACACATCAGTTCCTTCTGAAACAGTTTTCATAGAGCGGCACCAAGGTTGTATGTGAAAGTCAAGCGGCTTGGGTCTTAGGAACTTAATTTTAAGAAATTCAGTGATCAAAGAGAGAATTTTGTTCTTTGACTTCCTTAAATCTACACTTCTTATTCTTTCATATTTTTTCCTTTCATGACTAAAACACCAAATATTTTATGGTTAAAACGGTATTAGATGTCTCTCTAGATAGCAAGTAAGGCTGAGTGATTCAGAAGACCCACATTTTGATAATAAGGTCCCTATGTAACGCATTTGCAGCCTAGGGAGTAGCTTGGGGGAAAATGACCATTTCCTTGTTTTTAGAGCAATTATAAGTACCATGAAATCTGATCAAATCTTTCTTACTTAAAGGATTTTCATTTCTCAGCCCTTTTACAAAATATCAGTAGGTTTTACAGCATTTGAAAGTTTGTTTTAACAAAAAATAACCCCCAGTGAACTATTATGAGCCAAGATCCTTAAAAATGACTCCTCTGGTTTCTTCTGTGACCTCCCAGCAAACTGGCTTTGCCCACTTCAGAACATTTAAGCCATTAATGACCTCCTCCGGCCAAGTGTAATGGTCTCCTCTCTGTCCTCATCCTCTTTCATCTATCTATTGCCTTTGATATAGCCAACCTCTCATTTCCTCCTCTTCCATAAGCCTTGCCTTTCCTAATTCTCCTTTTACTTTCCTCACTGTTGCTTTGGGCAGTCTCTTCTTTTCTTTCTTTTGATGCCTTCCTTCTCTAAGTGAACTCTTTTTTCCTGGGTGACTACATTTGTTCCCTCAACTTTGCTGATGAATTCCAAAAGTATTTTCCCACTTTGGGCTCTTCTTCTTTTTTTTTTAATCCAAAGAACCATCTCTCTTTGTCTCCCTATTACCTTTTAGATGGTTCACCACTGTCTATTTCTACTGACTTATCTCCATCTTCTTGACCCTTTCTTGTCTCAGAGGCTTCCTTCCTTAAATCTCATTTTGCCTGGAATAATCCAGGAGCCAATAGGGACTATACAGTTTTAATCTTTTTCCTACTGCTTCCTAAAAGTTCATATCCTCTTTGAAGTAGTCTAGAAATAAAAACTCAATTTACTATTTAGGTTTCAAAATTCTTAAAAAAAAATTAGGACTTCTGAGCACAAATCAGAATATGAGTGGAGGATTCAGTCTTTGTTCTAACAAATTAACTTCTTCATTCATACTTTCCCTTGATTTACAATTCCTGGTTCCTTCCCCACTTCTCTCTCATGCCCTAATCTAATCTATGTTGCAAACATTCTCTGGTGCACGGAACTCACTTTTACTAATGCTATATATAATGTATATGCCTGGTTTATTTAGTGTATGGATTTGTTTGGTACGTGTGCAAAACACTGCTTAATTTGTAAACCACTGTTATTCTCTGTCATTAGTCAAAACAGGTAAATAGCAAAACTGAAAGCTCAGCAAGAATTTTGATCTTCTGTAGCTAAAATCTCCAAATGTTAATTAAATATCCCAACATCTTTCTGAACTTATCATTGCCAATTTGAGACTAGGAGAGAATTTACATAACTTTGAATAATGCACTATGACCTATCAAAAATGTTACAACGGTGAGTTCTGACTTAAGAAAAGAGAGGCAGGGAATTTTAGATCCTACATTAAATTTCCAGGGGTGGTAAAGATCTAATCTTTTTTAATATCACTTTCCTTGCAAACCATTTTGTATATTTGCTAATTCTTTAGTGATGGAAACTACAACATTGTAGGTGCCCTTAAAAAAGCCCACCAGGGCAAAGGGAAAATAACATTTTATTGCACTATAAAGGTAATATTCGTTAGTTTGACAGTGCCTGTGGCATTGCAACAAGGATGGAGAATCTGTTTCTTGAAGATCCCTAACGCAACAGCCAACATATTTTTGAGAAATATTATTGTTTATTATAATTACTGTTACTACTACTAATAATGATTGTGTCATTTTTTAAGCACTTACATTGTGCCAAGCACTGTACTAAGCCCAAGGATAGATACCAGATAATCAGATCAGACACAGTCCCTGTTCTACAAGGGGCTCAAAGTCTAATTAGCAAGAAGAACAGGTATTGAACCAGCATTGTCCAGATGAGAAAACTGAGGCACGGAGAAGTTGTGACATGTCCAAAGTCACAGAGCAGGCAAGTGGCAGAGCTGGGATTTGAGCCCAGGTCCTCTGACTCCCAGGTTTGTGTTCTTTTCACCAGTCAACATTATTTCTGTAATAATAATGTGACGGGTGAGTATGATGCCAAGGTATCTTATGGTGGGACCAGAATCTGCCTTATGGTTCAGTTTTATTTCCCAAGCAGTCACATAGTTCACTGCTCTCAGAAGGTCTTTGATAAATACGAGTACTGTTTCTACTACTATCATAATTCATTTCATTCAGTTTTTTGGTTTCAAACTCTTTTTTATGGTATCTGTTAAGTGCTTACTATGTGCCAGGCATGGTACTAAGCGCTGGGGTAGGTACAAGGTAATTAGGTTGGACATAATCCATGCCCCAGATAGGATTCACTGTCTTAATCTCCATTTTACAGAAGTGGTTCCTGAGGCAAAGAGAAGTTAAGTGACCTGCTCAAGGTCACACAGCAGACAAGTGGAGCCGGGATTACTGTGGTCTGCCTTGTTGAGGTGAGGTTTCTGCTCAAGAGACAAAATGTTCCCTCTACTCAGGTTTGCTGTATTGTCAACACCCTTGAAGTTTGAGTTTACTTCTTCCTACTGCCCTTGGAGAAACCTGTCTAAATAGATTTGGTCTGGGTTTAGTCCAGCATTGCCCCTGCTTTCTACTCTCACCAACTTGTTGGTTTTCTGCCAGTCTGTTCCGAGCTCTTCACAGAAGCCTTAATTAAGTTTGTATGCATGAGTCCCAATAAAAAGTACATAGTAGATAAGCAGGGTCTCACAGCAATGTCATGAAATCAATGAATAATATTTACTGAGCACTTACTGTGCGCAGTGCACCACACTAAGAGCTTGGGAGAGTACAATATAATAAAATGAAAACAACTGTAGCATTAGCATTTTCTCTTCAAACTTGTAATGAGGCAGGAGGCCCGAGTAGGGCACAACACAGAGGTAGTTCTGACGGGTTTTAGATATTTCCCTTTTGCCGGAAAGAATTTCTTTAATACCTCTCTGACATCCCTCAGAACTACTGAATGGGAGGAATTCTCCCCAGTTCTGGGGAGGGCTGTGGGAGTATTTTTTGCTTGATATGATTGTCTGAAATGTATATTTGATGCTTTAATGCCAAGGATGTGGAACCCTGAATAAAGTGTTCATCTGCCTCCGATTGAGGCTCCTGCTGTGAACAGAGCTCTGTACTCGACTGGGAGTTACAAAGAAAGGAGGAGAAACAGGCCCTAGGCCCTGCTTAGGCTGAAAGTTTTGACCCAGCCAAGCCTGGCTCAACCCAGATGGGCCTGGGAAGGCCCTGTTTGGCTCCAGATGAATTCCAGGACCTGCCAGCTTTGGTTCAGAGGTCGTACTGCACATGCCCTGTTTAGGCATGGGCTTCTGGGGAAATTCTGTATTTGTGAAAGCACCGTGCATATGTGGAGGCACCTGTTGTACAACCTCTCCTTCTGCCTGAAAGCCAGGCAGAAGGGTGAGGGAGAGCTGGGGGAGGGGAAGGAGGGGAAAAAGAGGTCGGCGTTTTGCCTTGCAACAATCCAAATGGGCCTGTGCTAGTTTGACCTACAGTCTAATGGGAGAGACTGGAGACCCGTGTGTGTTGGATATCAGAGTCCTTCTCAGGTTCCTGCCAGAGTCTATTTTTGGCCTGGAATTAGGCACAATGGAGTGGCTGGAGATGCAGGTCTGGGAACTATCCACACAGAGGTGGTACTTAAAATGATGAGAGCTGAAGAGCTCCCTGAGTGAGACTAGAGTGAGAAGACTGGAGGTCACAGGACAGAGGCTTGAGGGACAGCCTCACTTAAAAGGGGGCAGGGCCAGAAATGGAGCAGCAAAGGGAGCTGAGGAGTGAGCAGAGGTAGGTGAAAACCAGGAGAGGGTATCCGATCTTGCCTCGGCCCATCTAGGTTTGGCTTCACTCCAACACAGCCCAAGGGAGTATGTACTCTAGAACCCCCAGGCTGTCCCAAACTCTTGCAGATATCTGAAGGAGGCAAGGCGCAAACAAATTCACAAACTTAAATTACATGACAGAAACAGTCAAATGTTGCTTACATGGGCCCTTGGACACTCTTTTGAGGGGCAAATACCCCTGTGGGTATTTCTACATATTAATAATGACATTTGTTATGTGCTTACTAAGTCCCAAGCACTGTGCTAGCCCTTGGGATAGATTGTATAGTGCTCTGCACATAGTAAGCGCTCAATAAATACTATTGAATGAATGAATACATTGTAATTAGGTCAGACACAGTCCCTGTTTCACATGGGGCTCACAGTCCAAGAGGGAAGGATGGGGATTTAATCCCCATTTTACAGTTGAGGAAACTGAGGCACAGAGAAGTCAAGTGATTTTCCCAAGGTCACTTCATTCATTCAATAGTATTTATTGAGCGCTTACTATGTGCAGAGCACTGTACTAAGCGCTTGGGATGAACAAGTCAGCAACAGATAGAGACAGTCCCTGCCGTTTGACGGGCTTACAGTCTAATCGGGGAGACGGACAGACAAGAACAATGGCACTAAACAGCGTCAAGGGGAAGAACATCTTGTAAAATTGGCCGGCAAGGGGCAGAGCCAGCATCAGAACCCGCATCTCCTGACTCCCCAGGCCTATGCACTTTTCTAGGGTTTTGGAGTGATCCCCAGGCCTGCTGGTGCTTCCCACATAAGGCATCTGAGGAAGGCATACAGTGAAAATTCACAAAGTTTCACAGCAAAATAGCTGCCAGCTGCCCCTTTCCCAGGTGAGACTTTAAGGGGCCCTGCAAATTGCCAGAGGTGAACATCAATCTCTTGTACATAGAGGGTCAGTTGACTCCTAAGCACAGCTAGGTGGAGACAGGTGATCCTTCTCGCCCTTCCCACTTAACTCTACTCAGAACCACTCAGTGCATCCTCCACAAGCCTCCTCTTTCCTCTCTTATTCAAAGGGAGGTAAGGGCTCCTTGGGTTTTGTGTCTCTATCTCCGCATTTCTTTAAACACATTGAATTGTCATCTCATCACAGGCTTTTCTCTGTTTGATTCTTAAGCACTGGATTTCCAAGACCCATACACCTTCCCCCAGGTGATAAATTGTCTTTATCTCTGACCTCGGGACCCAAGGGAAAGCAGATTTGGCCTGTGCCCCCCTGGGGGAATCAGACTGCTGTTTCATGGTCCTTGGGGCTGCCCAAATTAAATTGGTGCCCCGGCATTACACAAAATTGACCTGGGCAGTGGGGCCTAGCTCAAAGAGCACAAGACTGGGATTCGGGAGACACAGGTGCTAATTCTGGCCCCATCACTTGCCTGCTGTGCGATCTTCCTGGGCCTCGCTTTCCTCATCTGTAAAATGAGGGCAAGAGACCCATTCTCCCTTCCTCTTAGACTGTAAGCCCTGTTTTGGTCAGGGACTTTATCTGTTATAAGCACTTTATAAGCACCATCACTACTTTTTTTGTTATTATTCTTACTAAGCATTTGAAGGGATGGGGACAAAACCAATCATCTTCCTTAGGAGCCTGGGAACTGATAGTATTGTGGGGGCCTCCCACATCCTTAGGGTCCACCATTATTGGGGGCAGAGTCTCTGAGCCAGGCCAGTCCTCACCGCAATCCAAAAGTTTGATTGGAACTAGACTGATCTTGGGACTACCAGGAATCAGACGGTCAATCAACAAGGCCTGTGTTCCTTGCTTATTCCCAAGAAAGAGCCCTTCCCACCAGCAGTTTCTCAAACTTTGCTGTAACTGATGAGACTCATTTTTAAAGGCTTCTCAATAAAAAGAAAATGTCAGCATCTTACCTGTCCCATTGAAGCTTCAGGATCCTAAATGAATTAACCTCTGGGAGTGGTTGGTTGTAGGTATTCCCACATTCCGTTAGGCCAAGGGAGGCATATAGCCTCGTTCAGGGTCGCAATCCAGGTTGGCTCTGCAGTAGAACTGGATGTGGGACCCCGGTGTCCTGGTCTCCAAGGTTTGTACTCTGGCCATACACAGTCTCCCTGATTCAGGAGCTCTGGGGGAAGACAATAATATTTACTGAGCACTTCCTCTGGGCAGAGCACAGTACTAAGCACACAAGACATTCTGCACTCTGGCTTATTGTGCTCCAGTTACACTGAGTCCTCAATCCATCGGTGATATTTATTGAGCACTTATTTTGTGCAAAGCACTACTAGCAAAGGCTGGCAGGGGCTATGCAAATGATCATATCTATCTCTTCCATTCAACCCTTCAATGGAGTGACCTTCTAACTTTTTTTTAATCTTTTGCTTCTGACATCAAATCTTTCCATCAACCTTTAATTTTTGATCTCTGCATTGGTCAGAGATTGAGAAATTTGATAGAATGCAGCATCTTCCAAGGGATGTTGAGGAGTCAGTTTTGGGGGTGTCTGGAAGCAGAGGGATGGACCAAATGACCTTTCAGGGCCTTTTCCAGAGGACTGAACTAATAACATCATAACAATCGTGGTATTTAAGTGTTTATCACATGCGAAGTGCTGGGATAGATTCTGAACAATCAGATCAGGCAACCCTGATCCCCACGTGATTCTCAGTCTAAGGAAGAGGGAGAAGTATCGACTGTCCATTTCCTAGAAGAGGAAACTGAGGCACGGATAAATTAGGTGACTTTTTTTTTTTTTTGCTCCGGGCCAGATAACGGGCAAGTTTTGGTGCCAGGAACGGAACCCAGATTTCTTGACTCCCTCTTGTACTCTTTCCATCCGCCTTTTTGAGGGGTGGAGGTTGTAAATGGGAAAGCCGAGAACGGGCGGGCTTGTGGAGATCTCGGACACGCGTTTGGGGGGTGGGGGCAGCTCGGGCACGGGGTGGGAGATCAGCTCGGGCACGAGGTTGGGGGGCAGCTCGGGCACGGGGTTGGGGGGCAGCTCGGGCAGGGGGTGGGAGATCAGCTTGGGCACGGGGAGGGGGCAGCTCGGGCACGGGGTGGGACCTCAGCTCGGGCACGGGGTTGGGGGGCAGCTCGGGCACGGGTGGGGGGAAGAGGGCGGCTGTTGGGGGTCAGAGAAGGCCGCCGGAGCCGGGGATCGGCCGATTGCCTGGGCAGGGCTGAGCTAGCCCGGTGTCCTGGGTAGGCTTTAGGACCAGGCGGGTTCCTGCAGTGCTCGCCCCGGGGGCTAGTGAGCTGTTTCCTTCTAAGTCGGGTTTCTTTTTCTCCCCGGGGCCCGGCCGGGCGCCGCCCAGCGCCACGCCGCTCCTGCCAGCCTGCCAGCCGAGGGCGAGAGGGCGCAGAGAGGCCGCCCGCTGCCCCCCGAGCCCCCCGAGCCCCCCGAGCCCCCCGAGCCCCCCGCACGGCCGTCGGGGGTGGCGGGCCTGCGGATGAAGGCGGAGGGCGCGGCCGGGCCGGAGCCGGAGCCGGAGCCGGGGCCGGGGCCGGAGCCGGGGCTGGAGCGGTTCCGGAGCCCGGGCAAAGGTCGGGGGCTGCGGGCCGAGAGGCCCTTCCGAGTCGGGGACCTGCTCTTCTCCTGCCCGGCCTACACCTACGTGCTCACGGTCAACGAGAGGGGCAACCACTGCGACTACTGCTTCTCCAGGTAGCCGCCACACCCCGGCCCGGGAGGGAGGGAGGGAGGGCAGGAGGAGGGAGGGGATGCCCCTGCCCCTGCCCCTGCCCCCGCTGTGCCCACCCTGCCCACCCCGACCAGGAGCCGAGCCGCCCGCCACGCCCGCCTCCTAGCGCCGCCCGCTTCGGGGAGGGCCGGGGGTGACCGGGCGGGGCAGTTAATACTACTACTACTACTACTAATAATGATGGCATTTCTTCAGCGCTTACTCTGTGCCAAGCACCGTTCTTAGCTCGGGCTGGGGAGCCGGAGGTCGTGGGTTCTGACCCAGCCCCCGCCGCCTGTCAGCTGTGGGACTCGGGGCCAGTCACTTCGCTTCTCTGGGCCTCGGTGACCTCATCTGGAAAATGGGGATTGAGGACGGTGAGCCCCACGTGGAACAACCTGATCACCTTGTATTCCCCCCCCCCCCCCAGGGCTTTGCACATAGTAAGCACTTGACAAATGCCATCATCATCATCATTATTATTATTACAGGGTGATCAGGTTGTCCCACATGGGGCTCACCGTCCTTAATCCCCATTTTCCAGATGAGGTCACTGAGGCACAGAGAAGTTAAGGGACCTGCTCCAAGTCACAAAGCCGACGAGTGGTGGATAGCGTGTGCGGGTGGCGGGAACGTCCGCTCACTTTTTCTTCTTTATGGTTTTTGTTAAGTGCTTACCGTGTGCCGGGCACCGTACTAAACGCTGGTGTCGATACAAGCAGATCGGGTTGGATGCGGTCCCTCTCCCATGTGGGGCTCACGGTCTCACAATCCCCATTTTACAGACGAGGTCACTGAGGCAGAGAATAATAATCATTATGGTTTATGTTAAGTGCTTCCTATATACCAAGCATTGGTCTAAACGCTGTAAATACCAGGTAATCAGGTTGTCCCAGGTGGGGCTCACAGTCTTAATCCCCATTTTACAGATGAGGTCCCTGAGGCACAGACAACTGGCTCGCCCAAGGTCACACAGCACACAAGTGGCAGAACCAGGATCAGAACCCACACCCCTGACTCTCAAACCCAGGCTCTTTCCACTGAGCAGTGACTTGCCCACGATCACAGTGCAGACACGTGGCAGAGATGGGATTAGCTGGCCAGGCCCATGCGCTATCCATTATACCATGCTGCTTCTCATGTGGGCAGAAGTGAGAAAGCATACACACTGATAGCCCAGCACACCAGAGCATGCCAAGAATGGGGGGCATTACACATCCAGCCACACCAAAATGTGAGTTCACACATACACAACACACACAAACACACATCCCCCCCCCCCCCCCCCCGGGCCCAGTGCATCGTGAGTGTGTGTACACATACTGAGGATGGGGGCACCCATACTTGCTTGTAGTATACAAACACACACATCGGTGCCATGAAAGTATGTGTATGCTCCCGCACGCCGATAATAGATGCCCCCTGCAGCTCGTACCGTAGCTCCTACCGAAACACACATTCAGCGAAAACCAAAATTAAGCATAATAGGTAAGGGAGACTTTCAAACTGTCTTTTAACTCCCCTGCCTGATTCACATTAGACCCCAGTCTCATTTAATTTCATTCTCTTCCCTCTTCTCTCTCATCTTCTCTTGTTTTCTTTGGGATTCTTGGGTGTCTACTTAGCGAGGTGAAATTCGGTCCGTGGTTAGTATGGAAGATGAAAGACCCATGTTTTCACTTGGCTCTTTCACAAGCTAATTTAAGCTAGTTGTGTATTTTCAATTACTCCATCCTTACAATGGATTCAGTAATACCTCTCCACTACCAACTCACTGACGTGAGGGAGAGCAAACATAAAAAGTGCTCTGGCAAAATGGGAAATTGACTCCTTCAGAATTAAAGCGTTCCTCCAGAACAGAAGGAGTTACAGATCAGAGTTACTGTGCAGTTTCAAGGAGCTCAGAATTACTAGGGCATGCCCCCTTGGGCTCCCTTATGGCCCTTCGAGGGTGTGGAGAAAGCGGATAAAGGGAACAAGTGGGTTAAGTGGAAAGAGCTTGGGCCTGGGAATTAGGAGACCTGGGTTCTATTCCTAGATCTCCTTTTGGTCAGTTGTGCTCCCTTTACAAGAAATGCCAGGCTTTTTTAAAAAATTGGTATTTGTTAAGAGCTTACCATGAGCTTCATTCATTCAATCATATTTATTGAGTGCTTACTGTGTGCAAAGCACTGTACTAAGCACTTGGGAGAGTACTACAATAAACAGTCACATTCCCCCCCCCCACAACTAGCTACAGTCTAGAGTGGGGGAAACAAGACATCAATACATATAAGTGAAATTACAGATATGTACATAAATGCTGGGGGGTTGGTACTATACTAAACGCTCTGGTAGATACAAGTTTATCAGGTTGGACATAATCCCTGACCCACATGGGACTCACGGTCTTAATCCCCATTTTGCAGATGAGGTAATCGAGGCACAAAGAAGTAAAGTGACTTCCCCAAGATCATGCAGCAGACAAGTGGAGGAGGTGGAATTACAGTCCATGCTCTTCTGACTTCCAGGCCTGGGCTCTATCCACTAGGCAGTGTTGCTTCTTGTGTCATATATGTCGTATGCTTTATATGTCAGAATCTGGAAACCTGGAAGGCAGGTTTGGACAGTTGTTGAGACAAGTTGGCTAATTGTCCCCAGGAAAGAGCGAGAGTGTCTAAAAACAGGGGAGCATAATCCCAGAGGCCATTGTTCTTGGGCGCACATCTACAGCAGGCTCAGAGCCTGGAAAGGGGTGCTCTGGGTGGAAGCTGCTGGCTCAGAGCCAGGTTGCAATTGATTCTGGGATCTAATTCTCCCCACCATTGCGGTAGGTGGATTGTTTTGTTGGTCCGCCCCAAGTGTGGAGAGAAAGACTAGATAGAAAATGTCACGTAGCTTCAAACAGATAAAAAAAAAAGCGGATGCTGGAGTTTACCCTTTGGTTTATGCATTGGCTTCTGTTGAGAACCTGTAAGTAGAGAAAGGTCTCCCCAGTTCCAGGATCTGCTGTACAGGTTAAAAGCACCACTCCCATACATGCACCTGAGGGGTGCATTCTTCACTGTTTGTTGACTTGAGCATTTTTAAGCTCCACCTCTGATGTAGTGTCAAAAATAGTCTAATGGAAAGAGCACAGATCTGGGTTCTAATCATGACTCTGCCACTTGCTTCCTGTGTGACCTTGGATGAGTCACTTAACTGCTATGTGCCTCAGTTTCCTCATCTGTAAAATGAGGATTCGATACCTGTTTGGAATACAGCACTGTATTGCCCCGATATCCTGCTTTCCTCTTTCACCTTCACCAGCAATCCCAGGAGCCATTATAACAGCTGCCTCCACCACCCTCCATCCAACTCCACCGCTCCACCAACTCGTCTGGCAATTCAGCCAAAGTCACGGGGAAGAGACGGGGACTGGAAAGGAAGAAAGACAGGAATCCCCTATTTAGCGACCATCACTCTTTTCCTACCATCTCACTACATCCCACGCTCCATCCTTACAGCATCAGGCATGGTATGGAAGCAGGGCTGCAAGCCAGAGAGGGAGCTCAGTGAGGCGGAGAGGGAAATGGGGACCAAGGTCGTGACAGCAGCTGACAAGAGCAAGGACTAAATGAAAGAAATAATCCAAACCTCATAGCCCAGGTCAGCACAAAGGGAGCATGAGGGTAGAAGGGGCAGAAAAGCAGCCAGGAACAGGGATAGAACAGAATTACATAATAATAATAATGATGGTATTTGTTAAGGACTTACTATGTACCAAGCCCTGCACTAAGCACTGGGGTAGTTTCCAGATAATCAAGTCACACAAGGTCCCTGTCCCACATGGGACCCTCACAGTCTCAATCCCCATTTTACAGATGAGATATCTGAGGCATAGAGAAGTGTAGCAACTTGCCCAAGGTCACGCAGCAGAAACGTGGCGGAGCCGGGATTAGAACCTACCACCTTCTGACTCCCACTATCTCTTTCCACCGTACCATTCGGCTTCCTTCTGGCCTCCAGAAATAGAGGCCACCCTGAAAGACAGACATCTGTCCCTTCTGATCATCCTGGATCTACCCCAGTACTTAGCATACACGAGGTGTTTAAAAGATACCACAGTTAGTGTTACTGGCAGCACCTCTAAACTGAGCAACAGCAGGAGTCAGGTTACCTGGTGTGCCACCGTCTCTCTTTCTCTCTCTCTGCTTTGCTGTCCTTTTTCTTTCGCTCTTAAGCTTAAGCACTAGGCGTCCGACTTGCCTGGTCTGAAACACCAGGGCAGTCGGTCAGTCAATCAGTCAAGGGTGTTTATTAAGATCTTGGAGTGTCTGGAGCATTCTACTAAGTGCTTGGGAGAGTACAATACAATAAGAGTTGGCAGTAGTGATAGTAATAGGGATTATTAAGCATTTAAGAGAATACACGGGTGGGAATTAGACATGGCCCCTATCCCTCATGGGCCTCATAATCTAAGAGGCGGATATGATCCCCGCCTTCAGGATACTTATAATCTAGTGGGTCATTTAAAAAAGTTGTCATTCAATACAGATGAAAAGATGAGACTTCATGCAAGGATCTCACCCTAAGAACTCTAGACTGTAATCTTGATGTGGGTGGGGAATGTCTGCCAACTGTTATATTGTACTCTCCCAAACGCTTAGTACAGTGCTGTGCATACAGTAAACGCTCAAAAAATATGATTGATTGATTGATCACTCCCTCGGTGAGACTGGAAGGAGCCAAGTGGCCCTTCACAAGGCTTCTGGCCCAGTAGCTTCTGCAGCAGCTTCCACACTAGTAGCAGTAGTAATCGGGTTTATTAAGCACTTTTTGCAAAGTACTGTACTAAACTCTGGATAGAAATAACTGAGTGAGATAGACATGTCCCTGGCCCCTAACAAGCAGGTAGGATAGGGGGTGGAGGGGGCGACAGGGGTTAGCGGCAGACAGGTTAGGAAAGGCAAACAAAAATATAAAAAGCTTTGCACAGCTGCAAAGGCTTCCAGGACAGTTGCCATCTCTTGGCTGCCTTGAAAGTCCTTTTGCTACAAAGACATTTTAACAGATGGGGTGTTTTAGCATGAAATAGTTGGATCATGGAAAAGAAGAGGAGGAGGTGGCAGTGGTGAGGAAAACAGTATCTTCCTTCTGATCAGGGAAGAGCAGAGCCCAGGCAAAGTGAGAGAATGGCTCTGTCCCTTAATCAGCAGGAGAATTCTCGCAGATGTGGCAAAGAGCAGTTTTAGGGCTCCAGATATCTTTGGTATCTGATCATGCTGCTGTTTCATGCTCATGGAATGCAGCTTCTCATATAGCTCCATGCAGCTGAAGTCAGAAGTGATAGAAACACATGGCTTCTGAAATAAGGAAACACTTTTGGAACCCATTACAGATAAAATAAAAGGACAGGGTGAGAGTAGATCCCAAGATTAATTTTCCCAAAAAGTCAAAACCACCACCCAAGACAAACCCTTACCCAAAAAGAGTTCAAGATAATAATAATGGTATTTGTTAAATGCTTATTATGTGTCAAGCACTGTTCTAAGTTCTGTGGTAGATACATATTAAACAGGTTGGACACAGTCCCTGTCCCACAGAGGGCTCAAAGACAGATAGAAGGGAGGACAGATATTGAATCCCCATTTTACAGTTGAGGAAACTGAGGTACAGAGAAGTTAAGTAACCTGCCAAAGGTCACACAACAGGAAAATGGTGGAGCAGGAATTAGAATCCAGGTCCTTTGCCCCCCAGGCCCGTGACTGCTAGGCCACACGACTTTTCAGTTTGGGAAATTGGATGGTGTCTCCGGCCAGGAATGACGGATGAGTTTGCTTTAGAGGAATTGATTACAGTGCTAGTGACGTGTCCAGTACCATGCAGACTCTCTTGAATAAATCAGTAATGTTTGCTCTAGGGCATGGAGTGCAGTGAACAAGTAGGTGGGCAGGGGAACAGCAAAGCACATGTGGAGTATTTGCCCACATTAGCCAACTGCAGGCAGAACTGCACCTGAAACCCAGGTGTCCGATTTCCAGAGCTGTGCTCTTCCCACTGGGCCAATTACACGGCTCACTCCTTGCTAGCGAGGGACCCAAAAGGTGGAGTTTTGAAAGAGAATTTATGTTGCAGGAGTCAAATCCTCTGGTAGCTAATCCATTGGAAGTCTCATACTATGTAAGATTGTGGAATAGATTTTTAAAAATAGGCTTAGCAACTTTGGAGTTCTTGGTGAAAAAAAGTGCTGTGACTTGGCTGCTTCTGAGACTTGGTAACATTCAAATCTGGTTGAAGTGTAGAACTCATGGGGGCTGTGAAAAACATTTGAATTTGGGGAAAATTATAAGAAATTGCAAAGAATTGTAAGGTTTTCACCTCAAAACCTTCCTAATTCCCCTTTTTTATTTCACTTTATCTTAATCATCACCTCTCCTTTGCTATAGGTATAGAATAACTCCCTTATTAAGGCTTGGTCTTAATATAGTGTAATGACTCAAAAATTGAGCTTGTGAGGTTCATGTTACTAGTTTGCTTTGGGGATTTAAATTCAGTATCATATCTGACTTGACCAAATTTCTTTTTCCTTGTCATTTGTATGCTTTGAGACAAGTAATACTATTATGATTATTACACAACTTCATCTCACTGTGCTGTAGAGGCTGTAAATAGTTTGTGAGGTAGCCCTTGCATTGTTCAGCTTTGAAATGATCAGTTTTTAAAAATTGCACTTTTTAGTCATATTTTAGATATTTCTTATTGAGCTCTTGAATTACAGTAATTCAGAGCATTAATATGACACTCTTTTAAAAGAATAAGTTATTTTCCTCCATTAGGGTTTACGGTCTTGTAAAGTTACCCAAGTATCGGCCATCATAGGAAGGGGGAAAAAAAGCAAAATAGAAAACAGAGTCCTGCTATTATGTAATAATAATGGTGGCATTCCAGTGCTTACTATGTGCCAAGCACTGTACAGTACAGTACTAAGCGCTGGGGGAGATACAAGATAATCAGGTCAGACACATTCCATGTTCCACATAGGGCTCACAGTCCAAGTAGGAGGGAGAACAGATATTTAGATCTCATTTATTGATAAGGACACTAGGCACAGAGAAGTAACGGGATTTGCCCAAATTCACACAGCAGGTAACTGGCAGAGCTGGGATTAGAACCCAGGTCCTCTGATTCCCAGGCCCATGTACTTTCCATTAAGCCATGCTGCTTCTCAGTATTTGAATATCTTATAAAGTCCCAGATGATCACTAGCCCTAGAACCAGTTGAATAGCAGCATGGCCTAGTGGATAGAGCACGGGCTTGGGAGTCAGAAGGACCTGGCTTCTAATTCCCAGCTTCGCCTCTTGTCTGCTGTGTGACCTTGGGCAAACCACTTCACTTCTCTGTGCCCTATTTCCCTCATCTGTAAAATGGGCATTAAAATGGTGAGCCCCTTGTGGGAAAGGTACTGTGTCCAACCTGAATATCTTGTATCTGCCCCAGAGCTTAGAACAGTGCCTGGCACATAGTAAGCACTTAACAAATACTATAACCCCCCCCACAAAAAACACACACAAAAAAAGTACCCCTGCTCAGGTCCTGAAGTCCGATGGGAGACATTTGACATGGGTTGATGGAGGATTCTTGGTGGCCTGGGGAGGAGAGAATTTGACAGAGAGGTCAGAGAGGGGTAGATGGGGATTAAAGCAGCAGGGAGTCCAAGCATTTGACATAGCAGGGCTACTTCGTTGGGTAAAGTGGTCCGTGTGGCTGGATCATCCTGTGAAAGTCATTTCTCCTCTCTGAACAGGCTTCCTTAATCAAAGGGAGACAATAATATTTTCGCCCTTCCCTCAGCAAAATAATAAAAAAAATTCATGAGGGTTGAAGAGTCTCTAAAGTCTGTAAAGAACCCCAAACTCTTGAAATGTAAGCAATGATTAATATCCACTTGCTGAAGGCAATTGCCAGTGAAAGCTTTTAGGTTATCCTGAGTCCGTTGCTTCTGCCTGGAAAGCTACCAAGAGGAGGGACTCTACACTCTCCTATTCCTCCTTTGAAAGATGAAGAACCACCCTGAGAACAAGCGCTCATTATCCTCTTATCTCCATCCAATCTTTGAGAGGAACAGCTGGGTCGAGGGAAAGCAGAGGAGATGCTTGTGGGATCACTCTGCCAAGCAGCCGGCCAAGCCTCCAGGACTGTGCTGAGAGTAGGCTGGGAAGTCACTTGAGGAGCTGATTTAAAAGTCTAGAAGGTAATTTTTTTAGAGATGTGGTAGGTGAATTCCCCTAGCCTCCATTTTGCTGTTCAATAACTAGTAATACTAATTGTGGTATTAAAGTGCTTCCTCTAAGCCAAGTGCTGTACCAAGCACTGGGGACAGGGCCACTTGAGATAATCAGATCAGACAGTCCCTTGGCCCATATAGGGCTCAGAGTCTAGTTAGGAGGGAGAACAAGTATTTAATCCCTATTTTACAGATAAGGAAACAGAGGCCCAGGGACATTAAGTGACTTGTCCAAGGTCACACAGCAGGCAGGTGGTGAAGCAGGGATTAGAACCCAGATTCTCTGACTCCCAGGCCCGTGCTCTTTACACTGGGCCATGCTGCCTCTCGTGCTTCTCATGCTCTGTCTCTGCTCTCTTACAAATGTATGGTTCTCTGAGGTTATTAAGGCTGGAGAGCAGGAATGATTTTGTATCTCCTAAGTACTTAGTACAGTGCTCTGCACATGGAAAATGCTCAATAAATACCATTGATTGGGGGATTGATTGATGGGAAGGTGCTTAACTGAAACTAATCCCATGTGGGCCAGAGAGGGGGTGGGATTATCCAGATCAGGATGACAGAATTGAGGCAGTGTGGTCCATTATCAGGGAATTAGTAGATAATATTAATAATAATTGTTGTGTTTGTTATACGCTTACTTACTGTAAGCTCGTTGTGGGCAAGGAACTTGTCTACCAACTATGTTGTAGAGTTCTCTCCCAAGCACTTAATTCAGTTCTCTTTTCACAGTAGGAGCTCAATAAATACCAAGGATTGATTAAATGATGTTGCCAAGCACTGTGCTACATGCTGGGGTAGATAAAATACAATCAGATCAGACACAGTCCTTTCCCACCTAGGCCTCTCAGTCTAAGAGATCTCAGCTTCCAGCTCCTTCCCAGAGATTGTGACGTGCTCCCAGAGCAGGGAGCCATTCTCGTGATGTGTCCAGAGAGGTACATCATTCCCAGTTTTCCTGGAAAAAGCAAAGCTTCTTCTTCCCCTCCTCTCCTTCCTTTAAAATCAGGTTAGCGATCTCACTGGTGGGATTTTACCCTTCTTTTATATTGTCTTATTTAATTGTATGGTTAAGTTGTGTTGTGCAACTGGACCCCCTGCTATCTCTTGCTATCATTTGACTAAGTCAGATTCTGTTCAGCAGAGCGGGTGGGTGCCTCACGTCGGCTGCTGCCTTTATTTAAAAGCAATTATTATTGCAAACCCGGCCCATGTGAATATTATTGGTTTCCACGGTGAAGCCCATTTTAATGGGGAAAGTGAACAATTTTTGTGCTATCAGATTCCTTGTAAAGATTCCTTGAACAATCAGCAACTGCGGCAGTGGGTCAACTAGCTGCAGTTCTTGATTATGTTTCCAACTTGTTGGTCTGCCTGGTTGTTCCATTTTCAAAGCAAAGAAACTTGGTAATCTCTAAGCTTGTTTTCTTTCCTTCAGTATCAATTGACACTTGGAGGAGGGGACAGGGGAAGAGTTATAGCTGTCCCTCAATATTGCTAGTTTGGGCTGTTTTTCCTTAGTTCTCCGGGCCCCTGTCTCTCCCTGCCTCCCCATATCCCCCAAACTCCATTTACTTAATGAGCTCACCTGACCACCGCCCTGCTTTTTTTAAATACTTGTTAAGCATTTATGATGTTCCAGGCACTAGTCTAAGTTTTGGGGTAAATGCAGGATTATTAGGTTGGAAACAGTCCCTGTCCCACATGGGGCTCACAATCTTAATCCCCATTTTTCAGATGAGGTAACTGAGGCCCAGAGAAGTGAAGCGACTCACCCAAAGTCAAACAGCTGATGAGCGGTAGAGCCGGAATTAGACTCCAGGTCTTTCCGACTCTCAGGCCCATGCTCCATCCATGCTTCTGCTTGGCTCCAGGGATCCTCCTGACCCCCCAGGAGAGGTGTGAGCAATGGAGTTCAGGGTTTTGAGGAAAATAGAATCGACAGGGCTCCCCTCTCTCTCCGTGTCTCACCAATCTTTCTTTGGCCACGTCTCTCTGTTGGTATCCGTGTCTGTGTCTCCATTTTCTACCCTCTCTCATTTTGAACACCATCCCTGCACTAGGTCTGCAGTCAATCAATGATATTTTTTGATTGTCTACTGTGTGCAGAGCACTGTACTGAGCACCTGGGAGATTAATAATAATAATAATGTTGGTATTTGTTAAGCGCTTACTATGTGCCAAGCACTGTTCTAAGCGCTGGGGTAGACATAGGGGAATCAGGTTGTCCCACGTGGGGCTCACAGTCTTAATCCCCATTTTACAGATGAGGGAACTGAGGCACAGAGAAGTTAAGTGACTCGCCCACAGTCACACAGCCGACAAGTGGCAGAGCTGGGATTCGAACTCACGAGCCCTGACTCCAAAGCCCGTGCTCGTTCCACTGAGCCACGCTGCTTCTCTAACAATACAGGAGAGTTGGTAGATGTATATTCTGCCCGCAGTGAGCTTAGTCTAGAGAGGGAGACAGACATTTAATATAAATCAATATTATATATATATATATAAGGCTATGGGTGAAGCCCTGCTGTGGGATATGCAGTGGGGTGAAAATCAGTGGTATTTTTTGAGCACTTCCCGTGTGCAGAGCACTGTACTAAATGCTTAGGAGAGTACAACAGATTTGGTAGACACAGTCCCTGCCCACAACGAGTTTACAGTCTATCAAATGTCCATAAGGTACAGAGCCAAGGGCAGAATAGAGGGTTCTATTCACCAACTTATTTTCCATAGGTTCAATTTAACAACAATTTCCTGGGTGATATTGTTACAGAGATTTTATTAGTAATCTGCAGCTTTTGAAACTGTGGCCTGCATGTGAATGCAGAGCAGCTATTATAGCCCCTTCACAGGAATGGGTTGACATGCCCACTGGAGCACATAATTAGTTTCTTTCTTTTCCCTTTTTTTGTTTTTGCATAATGTTCTGCTAATTACCCAGACATGTCAGACATCAAAAAATTAGTTGTTACCATTTTTGCAGTAGAAGTTAAACAGTAAATAAATACATTGTTTTGATAGCCACCACATAGAGTTTTCTGGCATCTGAAATTCAGGAAACTCTATTCCTTGGAAAATTATGTGAAGCGTCATTCTAGTTAACACACTCCATTTCCGGCAGCAATTAGAAAACAGAGCAAAACAGAAAGACGCTTAATGGCAAGCCTACTAGCTCCAAAAGTCCAGGACTTTTCGTAGCAAAAGAATCTTAAGTCAATCCAGATTTAACAGCTCATACCTGCCCAAACCCACTTTTGTCAAGGTTCCTTAAATCAAGGGAATCTCAGTGTAACAATAATAATAATAATAATATCTGTTAAGCACTTACTATGTGTCAAGCACTATTGTTGATACAAGTTAATAAGATTGGACACTGTCCCTGTCCCAGGTAGGGCTCACAGTTTAAGTAGGAGGGAGAACAACTATTTAATCCCCCATTTTACAGATGAGGAAAGTGAATCACAGAGAAGTTAAGTGACTTGCGTAAGGTCACACAGCAGGCAAATGGTGTAGTTCAGATTAGAATTCATGTGTCCTCTTTTGTGCTTTCCACTAGTCCACTCTGCTTGAGCCCAATTTTTATTTTTTTTTAGTAACTGTTCCTCTGTGGTCTCAAAATTTCACCTGATGGCCTCTCCCCCTGACCCCCTACCCCGAAATAGGTGCCATCTCATTCCTCCCCCTAAATGTCCCACAGTCCCGGGTACTATCTGGGGTTAAGTATCCCACAGCAACAAAGCTGAGCCCCCAAATTCATCCCTTTCAGGACTAAACCATAAGGTATCACTTGGTGTCCTCCCATGGGGCAGCCGTGAAGCCACAGACCTGACATTCCATTCTGTTGGTTCAGCACGCTTACCAAATGTCTTAAGTGTGCAAAATCTAGGGGTTTGCTTTGCCTTGGCCTGCCACCCTATTTGTCACCCACCCATTCCACTGTCTGCTTCTCCCCAAATCTAAAGTCTTGAAAACTGCAAGACAGTCTGTTTTCATTCTAAGGAAAGCATTTTTCTGAAGGCGTCCTTAATTCTGTGGGAGTAGTGCAGTGACTACTGCTGACAAAGCATCAGTGGAGAAGTTTGCAAGGAGGTTTGGGTAGGGTCTTTGAGTGTTTAGGGGAGAGGGAAGACATACAGTAATCACTCAATAAATCCCACTGATGGATCAATCGATTGATCAAGGTTTTCTTGGGTTGACACACTTGCAAGGAGGTGGGGATTCTCCTTCCCTGGAGCTGTTTAAGTAAATAATGAGCCAGTTTTTCCTTACTATAGTAAGTAGGCACTTACAATACTAAGTACAGTAAGTAAAGTAAGAGCCTGGAAGTAGGGAGGAGTATAAACTCCTTGTGGCCAGAGGATGGCTCTGTTATTCTGTTCTTCTCAAGCACCAAGTGGGCACTCAATAAATGCCACTCTTCCTCCTACCTGATCGACAGCGTGACCTTTCGAGGACTCTTTATAGCTTCTAAGTGTCCAGAGACCTGGGGGATAATAGCTGGAGTGTCAGAAGCAAATAGGTTTTAACCTGGCTACTGGCATGACCCCTTGGTTAGGTGAATTTTTAAAATTCTGTTTTGAATTAGGGAAATGATCAAGTTTATGGAAGACAAGTGAGGAGAGGGATTATTTTGAGTGAGGAGAATTGGAGCCATTTTCCAGCAGAAAACTCAATCTCTTTCCTTGAATTCACCTGGGGAAATGCCATTTATGATTAAGATGGCTATTTTTGGCTCCCTCCTGTCAGCTAATGACTTTCATCACTGTGTGAGAAACTTGACAGTGTGATAACTCTCTGACCATCCCCACTAGAAGATGGGTGTTAATGTGAAAATAGAACTTAATGTTGTCCTTTTCTTTTTAAGGAAAGAAGGTCTGTCCAAGTGTGGGAGATGCAAGCAGGCATTTTACTGCAATGTGGAATGTCAGGTAAGTTCAGAAGTGAAGTGGAGGGAAAGGGTGAGTTTTCATTAAAACTTCAGGTTTGGTATAAACCCGTGCTAATCAATCATGCTATTTATTGAGCTCTTACTGTGTGCATAGCGCTGTACTAAAAGTTGGGGAAATAACAAAATGACAGAGTTGGTAGAAACGTTCCCTGTCCACAGTGAGGTAAAGAGGTCAGAGGTCAGTCTGGAAACTTGGAAATTGCTTCATCCTTCACATACCTTGTCACACCAGAGCCAAGCTCTTGAGCCATTTCAGAGTTCCCACTTTCACAAATTCTGAGTGGATTTAGAGAATGATGTATCCTTCTTCATAGGTTCCTGGAGCTGCTCCTGTGGAGTGCTGCTTCATTCTTCACTACTTACTTACCATGGGTCAGCAGGGGAAGGTGGAGGCAGTAGAGAAGGAAGAGAGAAGAAAAATTACAATGTGAAAAGAACTTAAACTTATTTGGCATTTTTATTTTTCCGAAGTGTTTTCCCATCGGTTGTCTCAGGTCTCCTCACCACAGGCCTGTGAGTTGCATAAGAGCAGGCAATGTAATCCCTGTTTAAGAGGAGGGGAAACTGAGGCAGGGCAGCAGCAGAGCTGCAACTAGAACCAAGACTTCCAGCTTGTAGCCTTGAGCTCCCCCCGCAAACCCCATCTGCCATGGGCCAAAATTGTTTCTGAGAGAAATTTTTTCTTTGTTAATAATGTGCTTATTAAAAGATGTTTGCTTTGGTCCAGTGAACACATTGGTAAGGAAACTTTCTAATCCTGGAATACATTTCTTTGACAGGTGAAAACAGAGTGACTTCTCCACTGTTAACCTTTATGCCTTCCTTGCCAGTGTTGGGACATTTGGTGTGTTATATTGATCAGTCTATCAATTCCTTCCTATTGGTACTCCTTCAGTAGTCAGAGAGAGAACACTTGGCAAAACTGATGAGTTCTAGAACAATGGTTTAGTGGAAAAAGCACAGATCTGCAAGTAAGAAGACCTGTGTCTAGTCCCAACCTCTGCCACTGGCCTGCTGGGTGACCTCAGGCAAGTCACAACCTCTGTGAGCTTCAATTAATCAACCATATTTATTGAGTGCTTACTGTATGCAGAACGCTGTACTAAGCACTTGGGAGAGTACAACACAACAATATAAAACACATTCCCTGCCCTTAATGAGTTTACAGTCTATAGTCTTGTTTCCTCATTCATAAAATGGGATTATCACACCAACCTTGGGAATGCTGAGAGGTTAAAATGAAATAATTATTGAGACAGGGCTTTGGAAAAGTAAAAGCAGTCTACAAATTCAAGGTATTACTATTTTTAAAAAATGATTTGTCAGATTTGTTGCTTTATAGTGTTTGGTTATGTCCTGGTACCAATCAGGTGTGTGGTAATCGAATGAATGACTTGAAGGTCAGTGGTGTAACTTGGAGCAGAACCCAGGTCTTTTGATCTCCAGTCCTGACCCTTGACACTCAGGTTACGAGTGCCATTTGGTGATTTCCATTTGAAACCTGCAGGGAGTGGAATATTTTCATTTCCATCCAGGTAGACTATTTGGAAAAGATGCACATTTGGCTGGGTGAGGTTACTTTTGATTGATCCCCAAATCTTCAGTGTTTTCATCAGTTTAATTCAGTTCAGTAGGAGGCTTTTGAATCACTGTAGATGTGCTATAGAAGAAATCATTCCGCTTTGCAGTGGAAGGTGTAATGCTGCCGGGATCTCACAGTATTCCAAGTGAATGCCTGAAGTTGGGGTAGGGTATTGAAGGGGAGCAGAGGCCACTCATCCCCATTAGCATCCAAGCTGGAGCCCAGCTGAGCCTCCCCAGAATAAGTGTCTGCATTGTCTGATGAGGTCTCTCCAAGGCCGTTCCTCAGCCCGAGCAGCATGGAAAGTGAGGCTGCTCTCCAAAGAATTGAAGAAAAGGGCCTGAACCATTTTCTGCAATTCGAAGTAAGCAATCCATCAGTGGTATTTCTTGAACATTTATAGTATGCAGAGCACTGTAGTAAGCATTTTGGAGAGTACAATACAATGAGTAGACATGGTTCTTGCACTCAAGGTGTTTATAATCTAGTGGGGGAGATAGACACTAAAATAAATTACAGAGAAGAGAAAATGATAGAGTATAAAAAATATGTCCACAAGTGCTGAGAGAGGGTGGGAATTAGGGGTGTGGAGGTGAGTGCCCAAGTGCTTAGGGAAGTACTGAGTCAATCAGTCATATTTATTGAGCACTTACTGTACTGAGCTCTTGGGAGAGTATAGTACAAGCGTTGGTAGACATGTTCCCTGTCCCCAAGGAGCTTACAGTCTTCAATATAAATAAATTATGGGTATGTGTATAAATGCTGTGAGGCAGAGGGTGCGATGGATATCAAGTTGCCTATACATTTGGATCTTTCCCCGGATTTGGAGTTTGGCTTCATATCCACTGGCAAAACTGGGACTCTGATCCTTAAAATAGTTTCTGAAATACTATATCTTTGATATTCTTAGCATATTCCTTCTAGAAAGTGATGCCTTGTCTTGATTGCACACTTTAACTCAAACTTAATCTTTGACAAGAGTCCAGCATTGGTAAATGTATCTCACTTTTTTTTCAGTGTGGTAACTGAATTTCAGTTGTTTAATGGTATTTATGATACGTTGATAAGAAAAACAATTTCTAGTTTCCCTTTGAAAGAGAACTGCACTCCTGAATGGATTTCAAAGAATTTATTCCACATTCAACCTAAGGAAACATTTAATCATTTAGATCTCTTCAAAATTACATTGCTTAGCTATTTTATCATGTCTCCCTTTGTACATTTATTTTTGTTTCACATTTATATGTAGATTCAGGGATACCACTGGCTTTCATTCCATCTTTTATGTGCCTTTGCCCAATTCAAGTGTGGAATATAATGCAAGCCTCTTTTAATGAGTAGAAACAGAAGCAAGGAGGAGGTATCACTGGTATTAAGCAAAGGCATGTGCTTATCTTTGAGTATAATTAACGCTCAAAGGAGTGAGTATTTTATGGAATTTTAGGACCTAATGCAAGTTTTAACTTGCAGAGCTGAAGTAATTGAGTGGCCACATACCTTTTCTCCTTTAAATTTTATTTCTTCTGAATGCATTGTTCTGATTGAAAGATTAGGGTTTGCAATTTAATAATCTCATTTGTTTCATTGAATCTCTATAAGCTAAATTGAAAGCAGTATCCTATAATGCTTTTGACAGTTCTAAGAGGCCAACTACCTTCTCTGGCTGTGGGAGAGTTTGCATTTATAAACTTCTGCTGGGAGATGCAGACTCTCGTAAGATTTGGGTTGATTTCACTTCCATCGCACCTGTATCCTGTTGCCGTGAGAAAGGGCTGACGTTTATGACTGATGTCATTGCTGACTTTGGATACCATTTCCTCCTTCCGTTTTTAGTCTCTTACCACTGAATGGTTTGTGAAATGTTATGGAGATGTGTTTTGGTTTTTGGTTGTTTTTTTCCTGGTGAGGCCAAATACACTGTCAGTTACCCTGAGAATATTGAAAGTCAGGGGCTGCAAGAAACATCATTCGAGATGGGCCCTAACTATCCTAAGTGAGGGCCTCAATACCCCCTTAGAACTAGCCTGTTGGGGAAATAGGAAGAGGTGCTGAGCTTGGCAAGTGAAATGCCAAAATAAATTTGGGACTTGCAACCAACTAAAATGTAACAGAATCAGAAGTGGCAGGATTCACTGCAAGAGATAGTAGGGAAAACCTACAGCACAACACAGAGAGTTTTGTCCAAGCACTGGCAGGGACCCAGGGATCAATCTGGTCTCCCCAGGGACCTGGAAATCCCCTCTTATCCCTAGGAATCACAGAAGTGCATGGCTAGAGGTTTGGATGCAAATCGATTGATCAGTGGTATCTAGAGAGTGCTTGCTGTGTGCAAAGCACTGTACTAAGTACTTGGGAGAGCACAGCAGTGCTTACAGACACGATCCCTGCCTTCAAAGAATCGACAGTGCAATGATGGTCTCATCCACTGGGACCCTTTTGGCATCCCTCCCTCCCTCCCTTCAGTATCCATCCAGATGCCCATCCTGGGTGTGGGGAAGAGAGAAAAGAGGTGCTTGAAGAAAAATGGGGCAGGAGAGGAGAAGGGAAAGAACTTCCCTCTAGCCTGCCCTGGATGTCCCATGACCGTTCTATTGTAGGATCCTCCGCTCTTGTATGACCTCAGTTTTCAAAAGTTCTTCCCGGTCTGACTCACCTTCCTGCTGCACTTGCCCACCAGATCTATAGTCTGCCAGGCCATGCCACTACCCCCTGTGCCACTGGGGCTCTGGAGCAGGTGGAGCAAGCTTTCATCTGTGCAGAGCCTCTGCAGCGAGTTTAAACCATCTATCTTTCCCTTGATAATCATGCCCGTCTTTCAGGTCTTGACTGAAAAGAGACGGCACTGTCCCTTGTGCATATCTTGTCAATTTCCTCTTCCACTCTTCTTACTTATCCCGGCAGTTATTTAACTGTGCAGAACCTTGTGGCACAGATCTGTGCTGCAAAGAGGTGTTCTGTGTTAACAAAATTGGGTCACTCCCACCTCAGTAACTGTGTGCTGATTTCTTATCTCCCACTCAGCATTTTAGCCTTCAGGATCAGGGTCAATGGTATTTACTGAGGGGCAGAGTACTGTACTAGGCATTTAGCTTGTAAACTTGGGGTGTTTACAATCTAATGGAACTTCCAATCTCTAGACTGTAAACTTGACTCTAGACTCTATACCAAGGGACTGTGTCCACTAACTCTGTGGTACTCTCCTAAGTGGCTTAGTACAGTGCTCTGCACACAGTGAGCGCTCAATAAGTAGCACTGACTGATTAATGGGCATTGCTATAGTCCTAAATTGGTGAATATATGTTTGATGGGGTTGGTCTCGGTGACTCTCTTGGAAGGACAAGCTCAAAGTGGGTGGCTCCTCTTCAGAGAAAATGGCCTTTATCAGAGTGATCACCCTATACTTTTCATCAGTGAGTTAAAGGCCTGACCATTAGTGGTTGGTATGGGGTGTCTTCTCATGGTTTATGGGGGCATCCAGTGTCAGCCAGTCAGTAGTATTTGTGAAGTACTTCCTGTCCTAGGTGTGGGGACCAAGGAACGACGTGGGATCTGGAGCTTCTCCTATGTTGGACCAAGCATTTGCTCAGGGAAAGTATACACACTCAGGCAATAGAATCAAACTTAACATAGCTCACAAAGGCCCACTGAATTCTATTCCCTATCCTTAACTGTTCAGTGGTGGAGAAATTCAAGAATTCCTCACCTGCTTTATTCAGCGTGGCTGATAGTTCCTGGAGCTCAAGACCAATGTTCTGGCACTGAGATGTCATCTGATAGCATACTATAGAACAGAGTACATTCACAGTATAGTGAGAGCATATCTTCCATCAAAAACATTCTTCCTCATTTTCAGAACCTCACCCAGGACTAGTCAAGGCCAGAGTGGTTTTATCTTTCAGCAAGTGTTTTTAATCTTCAGTCTTTGTTTAGCTTCTGTGAGTGTCCCCTTGTTTTCAAAAAGGAAACACATTTCACTTGACCTTAAAGTTCTAGGGGGACTCACTGCATCCTCTCTTCCATCACTTTTTCCCTTTTTTAAACACTTATTTTTTATGCTTAACCTTCCAGAAAGAAGACTGGCCCACTCACAAATTGGAGTGTTCCGCCATGTGTGTTTTGGGGGAAAGCTGGAATCCCTCGGAGACCGTCAGGCTGACAGCCAGGATTTTGGCCAAACAGGTGACAAAAAAGACAACTTCCAAGTGCCTTTTGGGTCTTCAAAAAAAAAAAACCTCAGGAAGATGAGCGTTTGACCTATTGTGTCTGTCACTTATAAAGTATTCTTTGCTTAAATTTCCTTTCCACATCCACATTCCTGTGTTGAACTGGAAAATCAGCCAAAGCTGAAGAACATTGCTTATCCAGCGGAAACAGTGTCTCTGCCTGTGGGACAATAATGATTATAATTGTGGTATTTGTTAAGCGCTTAATTTGTGTGCTTAAGTGCTAACATAGATACAAGATAATCGAGTTGGACACAGTCCCTGTACCACATGGGGCTCAAAGTATAAGTAGGAGGGAGAACAGGTATTAAATCCCCATTTTACAAAAGAGGCACAGAGTTGGAGAAGCAGCGTGGCTCAGTGGAAAGAGCATGGGCTTTGGAGTCAGGGCTCCGAGTTCGAATCCCAGCTCTGCCACTTGTCGGCTGTGTGACTGTGGGCAAGTCACTTAACTTCTCTGTGTCTCAGTTCCCTCATCTGTAAAATGGGGATTAAGACTGTGAGCCCCATGTGGGACAACCTGATTCCCCTATGTCTACCCCAGCGCTTAGAACAGTGCTCGGCACATAGTAAGCGCTTAACAAATATCAACATTATTATTATTAAGTTAAGTGACTTCTGCAAGTTCTCACAGCAGGCAAATGGCAGGATGAGGATTAGAACCCAGGTTCTCCGATTTGAACCAGAAGTGACCTACAACCATGGTTTTCAGTACCATCTCTGTTATACTGTACTCTCCCAAGCACTTAGTACAGTGAACTGTACACAGTAAGCACTCAGTAAATACAGTTGATTGATGGATGAGAGACTAGAACGGTCTAGCATTGCAGTTAGGTAATATGAGAGCTGGAAGAAATTTGGTTTATTTTCAGTACCATCAGTGGTAGTAGGAAGCAGCCTTTATTGAGTGCCCACTTGTTGACTTGCATCACACTAGGCAGTTGGGAAGTACAGAATAATGAAGTGACCCTTTCCCTGCCCACAAGGAACTCATTCTCTTTTTGCAAGTAGAATGCTCAAGAATAACTTGAATGGGTTCATATCTACATACGTATGATAAGGAGAGTGCTTAAAGAGGCCTCTTGATATTCACCTGACTCAGCCCTGCAACACTTATGTACATAGCTGTAATTTATTTCAATGTCTGCCTCCCCCTGTAGATGATAAGTACTCTCTGGGCAGGAAATGCATCTACCAATTCTATTGTACTGTACTCTCCCAATCTCTGAGTACAGTGCTCTACACATAGTTCTCAATGCCACTTATTGATCGGTTGAGAGTGCAGTTCCTCAAGCTTGCAAAATGAGGCAGAGAATCAAGATGAAATTTTGAAAACCTCTTTTTCCCCACCGCAGAACGCCCACCTGTCACATCCTCCCACCTTGAGTGTCTGTCTGTTACTTGCTGTAAAGAGGATAAAAATGTAAAGAATGGGGGTGGACCGATGGCAGAGGAGAAGATGTTTCTTCAAATTCCGAAAAGAAGAAATAAAGTCAATTACTCATGTTTCTAAAACAGTCCATGCTTCAGCAATCTCAGTAAGAAAGCTTAACAGGTTTGCGAAATAACCTTCCCATCATCAGTCAATGGTATTTCTTAAGCACATCCTGTGTGCAGAGCACTGTACTAAGCCCTTGGCTCTAGTCCCCCTGGACTGTAAGCTAACTCTGCACAGGGAACGGTTTTACCAACTGTGTTGTGGTATACTCTCCCAAGTGCTTAGTGCAGTGCTCTGCACACAGGACATGCTCAAGAAATACTATTGATTGATTGGCTGGCTTACTGTTTTCTAGTTGTTTGAGATTCAGTCTGTACTGGGCTGCAGTAGAGATTTAGACCCTGGAAAGAGTCAGTTGAGGGGAAAATTTATGTGGTCTTGTCCTTTGGCTGAGTTGAAAGTGGGCTGAGTAGAGCACAGTCGAAATAACTGCCAGGTTGCCATTGAGATGCAAGGTTTTTGACAAGGCCATTCATTACACAGTTAATCTTTGCCTAGATGAAATGTCTTTCCTCTCCCTGTCTCTTGCCAATTCGATTTTTCACCTAGATCTAATTTATTTGCTTGATTTTATTTAAATGCCAATAATTATAGCATTTGCTAAGGGCTTGCTGTGTGCCAAGCCCTGGGGTAGATAGAATGCTAACACATCGGACACTACTCTCCCACACAGGACTCACAGTCTAAGGGGGAGAGAGGATAAGTATTTAATCCCAATTTTGCAGATGGGGAAACGTAGCCACAGAGAAGTTAGGTGATTTACTCATGGTCACCCAACAGGCAAGGGCCAGAGCAAGGATTAGAACTTGGGGCCTCCTGACTCCCGGCTCCATCACTTATCAGCTCAGTGACTTTGGGCAAGTCACTTAACTTCTTTGTGCCTCAGTTGCCTCTTCTGTAAAATGGGGATTAAGACTATGAGCCCCACGTAGGGCAGCCTAATTACCTTGTATCTACTTCAGCGCTTAGAATAGTGCTTGGCACATAGTAAGTGCTTAACAAATACCATCATCTTCATCATCGTCATCCCAGTCTTGTGGTCTTTCTATTGAGCCATACTACTTAAGCCCCATAACTGAAGAAAGTCCTGAAGATGGTTCAGGGGAAAATAACCAAGTATATTTATATTCATGGTAGCAAGACATCTAAAGACAGTTTAAGGAATTGAGATTGTTTAGAGTTAGAGATGAACATGAAGTATAATAATGACCCTCCATTGTCTACTGGTATTTTAGCTAGATTTTAAAACAATGTTATGCAGATTTAAAATTATAGCCATGGTCTTGTGCTTAGTTTACGAACTGTGTATCTGTTATTTTCTCTCCTGGTTATTAGAAAGCCCATCCTGAGAGAACACCATCGGAGAAATTGTTAGCTGTTAAAGAATTTGAATCACGTAAGTCTGAGCCTAGCTACAACTGACTTTTACCTAGGCTGTGTTTATTTCTCCCAGATTTGGAGTTAAAAATATGGTGACCTGGAGAGTGGAGGGGAAGTGGGGTTAAATCCTTCCCACAAGATTATCAAAGTGATGTACATCTCTCCCCTTCGCTGATGACATCCAGGACTACTGTTACTTTTCTCTGAATTGCAGTGTTGTAAAAAATCAAAACAACTGGGGTGCCTATGAAAAAGGCCTAAAATCAAAGTCCAAATTGAGTGCTTGATGATTCCAGAGACTGAGGACTAATTATCTAGCTTCTCTCTATTAGGTAGTTCTTGTCATCCTTCCAGGGCAAATATGACACTTTAATCCCTGTCAGGTGGAATTCCAAGACCTGGTTCCTTCCTGGGCCAGAGGAAGGGGAAAGGGAAATAACTCATTGCTTCTTTGGACAACAGTGGAGAAGTTTATACATTGGGAAAAGCGGTTTTCTGGGGTCTGAACACTGTTGTTCTTTGTTATTCATCTATTTAGAGTAATAACGAAAGTCTACAGCCAAAATTATTGTGTTTTCTGAGTATGGAGTAAGGCGACATGCTTGTTTGTCTGCAGATCTTGATAAGCTAGACAACGAGAAGAGAGAATTGATCCAGAGTGACATTGCTGCTCTTCATCATTTTTATTCAAAGCATATAGAATACCCAGACAATGCCAGTCTAGTCGTGCTGTTTGCACAGGTAAGAGGGCTGAAATAGAATCACTTGCCATTTAATATACAGAATCCCTGTCTTTCCTTTGTTCCTCTTATCATGTCTCCAGGGTAGGATACCTAGAAGACATTGGAAAGCACTGGCATCTGGAATCTTCCATGGATGTTCCATTTATTATGCTCATTCTCCCTCAGACTTCCACTGTCCGCTAGACTCTAAGTTCTCCTTCCACTAACTTGCTGGGCGATCTCCCACATCCCCCACAAACCTCTCTCTGTGCCTGTTTTTTTTGTGGGCAAAACAAGGATAGCAATACTCATACCCTTCTACCTCCAGATATCCTGTAAAAATCAGGAGATGATGTATGTGATGTTTGGACTCCTCAGAAGAAAGATGCTCTATAAGATCTAATTCATTATAATGAGAGAAGAAGAGACAGAGTAATCATTAATAGTATTTACTGAGCACTTTCTATGTGCAGAGTGCTGTACTAAACACTTGGGAGAATGCAATAAAACAGAGTTGGCAGTCATGTTCCCTGCCCACAATGAGCTTACAGTCAAAGAATGTGGGTTTGGAGAGATGGCGAGGGTCAGGGGTTATTTGAGTCAGAGGTGATACTCCTGATGGTGAAAGTTTTATCTCACCAGGTGTCAGTCAATCAGTCAATTGTATGTTTTGAGCACTTACTATACTAAGTGCTTGGGAGAGTACAATACAATAAAACAGACACATTCCTTGCCCATAAGAAGCAGGTGTGGCTGAGTGATTGACAATCCCTTCTGCATCTAGGCCTGGCCCCTTGCTACACTGCTGCATTTATTACCCCCAGTGCCAGGCACTGTTTTTGAATCTCCCTCTTGGTATCCTGATTTTTTTTTCTGGTAAGTGTTAAGCACGCAGTGTTTGGCACCCAGTAAGCACTTAACAAATACCATCCTCATTAGTATTATTATGTGCCAGGCACTGTTCTAAGTGCTGGGGTAGATACAAGTTAATTAGGGTGGATACAGTCCATGTCCCACACAGTCTTAATCCCCATTTTACAGATGAGGTCACTGAGGTCCAATGAAGTGATTTACCCAAAGTCACACAGCAGACAAGTGGCAGAGTTGGGATTAGAACCCAGGTACTTCTGGACTTGCAGTCCCATGCTCTATCCACTAGACCACGCTTTTCACTTCTCTTCAGTAAAGGGGATCCTACAGTCTCCCTTGTAAATTCCTTTCCAGGAGTAAAAGGGAAACAGTGTGTGATCATCCTGAGGAGCTGTGGGCCTCCCTAAGGCATCAGGTTTTCTCATGCTGCAGCTCTGGACATATTTTCAGATCTCTGTGAACCACACAGAATCCTTCGAGCCTACAGTTTTCATCCCTCTCTATTCAGCCCAGATGAATGAGCTCCTCTGCTATAAGTATTCCAGCAGTAAGTCTTTGTACCAGAGTTTAAGTTAAACCCTGTTTTCTGACCATCAGTTCAAGATTCATCAAATACGAAAAATGGAAAAACCTTTTACCCCTGGCGCCATATCTGAGGTCCCAGGGCTTTCGTTAAAAACACCTGTGGTATTTAAGTGCTTGGTAAGTGTCAAGCCCTGTACTAAGCTCTGGGGGAGATACAAGGTTATCAAGGCAGACCAAATCTGTCTCCCACTTGGGGCTCACAGTCTTGGAGGGAGGGAGAACAGGCATTTAATCCCCAGTTTATAGATGAGGAAACTGAGGCACAGGTAAGGTTTTTTGTTTCTTGTTTATGGTATTTAAGTGCTTACTTTGTGTCAAGCACTGTTCTGAATGCTTGACACACCTGTCCTACATGGGGCTCACAGTCTAAGTAAGAGGGAATAAGATTTAATCCCTCTTTTACAGTTGAGGAAACTGAGGCACAGAGAAGTTAACTGACTTTCCCAAGGTCACGCCACAGGCAAGTGGCGGATCCAGGATGAGAACCCATTCCAACTTCTCAGCAGTTTAGCCACTGGAAGTGAAGGGAGAGATGTTAGGGTAACTTACTCCTGGCACAGCAACAGCTGGCAGGAGGATGTGGATGTGGATGTAGTTGGGATTGCGGTACTTTTTAATCACTGTGAACATATGCGTGGCTTTTAAATGTCTTCTTGGTGAGCAGCCTACATCGAATCTAAATGCTAATTATAAGAATAACTTTAGCATAGACACTTATGCCTGATTGGGCTCAAAAAAAGGAATATGGCTAATGCCTCCTTCTGATATGTGAATAACCTTTTACTTTTGCCCTTGAAGTTAAGATGGGAGGGGAAGCTGCCAAACAAATTGCTATGTGCTTTATACCTGGAAATGACTCCTCCACCCCAGAAGGAGATGCTGACTGCATTTGCTCTGCCATTATGAAGCAACCCAGCCTCTTAATAAAACCGAAGAAGGGGGATTCCGTATTAAGAGAAGCATTATGGTCTAGTGGATCGAGCATGGGCCTGAGAGTCAGAAGGACCTGGCTTCTAATCCCGGCTCTGCCACTTGTCTGTTGGCAAGTCACTTCACTTCTCTGGGCCTCAGTTACTTCATCTGGAAAATGGGGTTTGAGACTGTGAACCCCATGTGGGACATGGATTGTGTCCAATAATAATGATAATGGTATTTAAGTGTTTACAAGGTGCTAGACACTATACTAATCACTGGGGTGGATACAATCAAATCAGGATGGACACAGTCCCTGGCCCATGTGGGACTCACAGTCACAATCACCATTTTACAGATGAGGTAACTGAGACCCAGAAAAGTGGAAATGACTTGCCTGAGATCAAATGTCAGAGCTGGGATTAGAACCCATGATCTTCTGACTCCCAGATCCGTGCACTGTCCACTATGCCATGACCCTTCTCAGCTAGGACAAGGACTAGGACTGGGACAAGGTCTAGGACAAGACCTGCCGAACCATGGAATTTGGTGAAGATTATCTGGGTTACCATGGAGTTTCTTTTTCCTTCGTGGTCCTACGGTGGCCAGACGGAGCAGCCCTCCTTCACTCAGGAGCTTGGCCCTGCCCAACGGTCTTTAAGAGCCCGGTGCTGGGGCGGGGGGCAGTCATTGAGCGGTGTCGAGTCCCATGCCGGCAGTGATCCCCCGGGGCCAGAGCAGACCTCCTGTGGAGCCCAGGCCCAGAAAAAGCTCTAGTCTTTCCAACAAAATCACCACAGGTGCAGGTTAGGGGAACTGGGGCTTGGGGGGACAGCAGAGTGGGACATGGACTCCAACCCGATTAGCTTGTATCTTCTCCAGCGCTTAGTATAGTGCCTGGTAAATGCTCAACAGATACCATTAGAAAAAGAAAAGAAAATTGAAGCCCGGAATTTGAAAAACTTTTACTCCCAAATTCTCTCACGGTCCACCCCTACTCAGGATCTCCCCAAACGAAATGTCTGTAGAGCTGAAGCTGTGGTATCACCATCTCTTGTAGGAAGGTAGCGAGGTCAGGGAGTAATTGATCATTAATTGTCATGGCTCTTAATCCCCTTTTCTCTTTGCAGGTGAACTGTAATGGCTTCACAATTGAAGATGAAGAACTTTCTCATTTGGGATCAGCAATATTTCCTGAGTAAGTCGGAATTTTGCTTTGTCCCTTTCCTTTTTAGTCAATGGTATTCATTGAGCACTTTCTGTGTGCAGAGTACTGTACTGAGCACTTGGAAGAGTACAGTATAACAGATTTGATAGATATGTTCTCTGCTCACAGTGATCTTACAGTCTACAGTCAATCAGAGGTATTTTATTGAGCCCTCCTGGGTGCAGAACACTGCACTAAGCACTTGGGGGAAGCAGCATGGTGTAATGAATAGAGCATGGGCCTTGGAGTCAGAAGGTCATGGGTTCTAATCCCAGTTCCACCACTTGTCTGCTGTGTGGCCTTGGGCAAGTCGCTTCACTTTTCTGTGCCTCAGTTACCCCATCTGTAAAGAGGGGATTGAGACTGTGAGCTCTACGTGGAACGGGGACTGCATCCAACCCAATTTGCTTGCATCCGACAGCGCTTAATAGAGTGCCTGGCATGTAATAAGCACTTAACAAATACCACAATTATTATTATTATAGTTGTACTCTCTCAAGTGCTTAGAACCGAGCTTTGCACCCAGTAAGCGTTCAATAAATCCAATTGAATGAACAGTAAATGGCACATAGTAAGCACTTAGCAAACAATAATAATAATGGTACTAGGATTGTTGTTATATTTAGTAAGAATTTCAGTGGCTGTCAGGCTCAAAGGGCAGTCTCTGTAAGGTTCCAGCTCTGGGACAATAGCCCTTTTAATCTGCTCTGGCCACAAAGCAATTGCAACCCAAACAGCTAGAGCAGCACCCATTTTAAAGTAAGATTCAACTTCTGGAAGCCTAGAGTTATTCATCTTCCAGGTAAGGCTAGGACAGGCCAGATGGGAAAATGCCAACAGCGCAGGATGATAAAATAGAAAAAGTTCGGGGAGACCGTGCTGCTAGCTTACTCCTGGGCTCTAAGGAAAGACTCAAGGCCAGAGAATTATAAAATCAATCCCAGTAATGATTCTTTATGAATTCTGGGTGCAAGTAAGGGAAAATTCCCTTTTGCTAAAGGGCTGGAAAGCTGCAGTTTCTGAAAAGTGAAGGACAGAATTTGACCTAGTAATAATAATAATAATTATGATAACTGCTAAGCACTTACTATGTGCCAAGCACTGTACTAAGCGCTGGGGTGGATACAAGCAAATCAGGTTGAGATACAGCATGAAAATAGTTTAGGGATAGGGGACCTTCACCAGTTTTGCTGAGCCCAATATGGCAGTGATCTTTGGTTGTGACAATCTCTATAAATAGGCCCTCCCAGAAAGTAACTGATCAAATGATTAAAACAAAACAGAACAAAAAAACCCAGCTAATCTTGCAAAGAGGATTCTCGGGGCATGAAAATTTATGGTCCTTCAGAAGTGTGCTGTACTTTTGGGCTATGCATGAAGATAAGTCATTGATTTTTCTGATCGACAGCGTTGCCCTGATGAACCACAGTTGTTGTCCAAATGTGATTGTGACATACAAGGGGACGCTGGCGGAAGTCAGAGCAGTGCAAGAAATTAACCCAGGAGATGAGGTAAACAAAACTCATACTGTGGTGGCAAAATCAGTTGAGAGAGAATTCTGTTGACAGCGCGAGTGGTTGAAAGCAGCGTGGCCTAATGAAAAGGGCACAGGCCTGGGAGTCAGAGGACCTGGGGTCTAATCCCAGCTCTGTCATTTGTCTGCTGTGTGTCCTTGGGTAAGTCTCTTAACTTCTCTGAGCCTCAGTTTCCTCATCTGAAAAATGGGGATGAATTAGCTGTTCTTCTACTTAGACTTCGAGCCCCTTAAAGGATAGGGACTGCAAAAACAGCCTGGAAATCTTGTATTCATCACAGCACTTAGTTCAGAGTTTGAATATATTAAGTGCTTAACAGATACCACGATTATTATTGGAAAAATCAGTGCCCTTTCCACCGGAAAGAGCATTCGGAGGGGACATTCCGCTAGGCAAGTTTCAGAGCACTGATGATCCAGTTGGTGAATACAAATGTTATCGGTTTAGCCAAAGGAAAAAATAGCCCTGCGGGCAAGGGAGGAGAGGGAAGTGGGTAGGGATGGGCAGACCATAATGACTGCCAGTAAAAATTGCTTATCAAAACAAGGGGAAAAAAAACCCTCTTTTTCCTAAAGAAAGTGTTTATATCCAAGAACTTTCAGAATCTCCATAAATGGGAAGCAGTGTCAGGTAATGGATTTTCATGGGATTAAATGTCTGCTCTCCCTCCTTCTTGGACTGTGAGCCCCATGTGGGATGGGGACTGGACCTAATCCAATTGGATTGTGTCTATCCCAGTAGTTAGCACAGTGAGTGGCACATAGTGCTTAATAAGTAGCACGATCCTTATTAAAGAGGATTTAGATGCTGCTAACCTTCTAGCAAGAAGAGGTTGGGTCCGTGGAGGATTTGTGCAGGACCCAGTCAACTTGGCAGCAGTCACACTGTGTCCCTCCAGATTTTTTTTTTTTAGTGATATTTATGCACTTACTATGTGTCAAGCACAGTTTTAGCACTGGGGCGGCTACAAGTGAATCAGGGTGGATAGGGTTCCTGCCCCACGTAAGGCTCACAGTCTTAGTAGGAGGTAGAACAGGTATTTTTATAGTTGAGGAAACTGAGGTGAGAAGTGAAGTGACTTGGCCAAGATCACAAAGCAGGCAAGTGACGAGGCTGGCATTAGAACCCAGGTCCTCTCACTCCCAGGTCTGTGCTCTTTCCTCTAGGCCATGCTGCTTCTTGAGGACTAAAGCAAAGTACTCGAGGCTTGTACTCTATCCGCTCTAAGGCATATCCCCGGACAGCCAGGTTACAGAAGTTGCAATGAGCCCCGGAGTCCCGTCGGGGTGAGCGGATGCAGGGTGGACGTGGCCTTGTTTCTGCCCGACCATAGCCTCGCTGGTATGGTGAGTCCCAGCCCCGCTCCCGATACGCCGTGGCCGCTGAATAAACGGCACCGCAAATAGCTGGGGCGCATCAGGCCAACCCAACCGAGGCTGGTTTCCTTGGGTTAACTCCCTAACCGCCAACCCACCTAGGTTTAACCGCAGCAACTTTCCCACCTCTGCTCAGTCATGCCCCCCATGTGTCCGGCACCTTCAACTTCCGTTATCTCCCTTGGTCATCTTCCTCTTCAACACCGCCTATAGACCGGAGGCTAATACGTGTGAGGGTCGGTCTGTCAGATCGTCTGTGAGACGCTTTTGCTAATCTGTTTTAATAGCCATTCTGATGTGATCCATTTACTTTCATACAAATGAATTTTAAGAATGTAATTACTTGAAATCAGATGCCAGTCTAATCACCCCCTAATGCCCTTCTAATCTGAGGGAGGGCTTTCAATGCTGCAATCGGGGCCTTGAAGCGGGTAGCTCTCTCTGGAGAACAATTTGGCCACCCCTGGGAAGGATGACCGAGTGTCCGGAAGCTGGGAACAGCTGATCACGTTCAGAGTCAGTTCCCACATCTAGCCGAACTGTGTTACATTTAACGTAGTATCGTTGAGTGAGAGTGAGGAGTGTTGCCTAGCTTTGGTGCGATCTTGTTTTCCCTACCCCAGCCTCGTGATGTTTTCTCCAGCCCCCCTTCATTGGAGAAGATATAAAAGTTGAATTAGACGCAACACTTTAGTATTTCCAAGTTAATTTCCACTTGCCTCGCAACCAAACCCCTTATGGAAACCTCGGGGTTGGGGTGGCTATTTGGGGGAATTGGCGCTGCGGAGAAGGGCCACGGAGGGCCATCCTGTAGCCTCTGTCTCCACCTGCTGGTTGTTTGAGCTTATTGCAGAGGCGATCCTTCTATCTTTTCATATAGAAAGGTGGAGATTTTTGTTTCTGGGATTCTCAGATGTTCACGAAATGGCCTAGGACACCAGGGTCTGTGCTAGTGTGTAGTTTGGCCTTTAGAGGAAGAGCGGGGGCAAGGACCTCAGCTGGCAATGAGAAGGAGCACGGCCTCCTGGGTAGAGCAGGACTGGGGGTCGGGAGACCTGGGTTCTAATCATTTCATTCATTCAGTCGTGTTTATTGAGCGCTTGCCGCATGCAGAGCTCTGTACTAAGCGCTTGGAAAGTACAATTCAGCAATAAAGAGAGACAATCCCCGCCCACACCGGGCTTACACCCGGGTCGTCCACTTTGCTGGGTGACCTTGGGCAAGTCACTTCTCTAGGCCTCACTTTTCTCATCCATAAAACGGAGATTCAATACCTGTTCTTCCTCCCCCTTCCACCGTGAGCCCCCTGAGGGACGAGGACAGTATCTGATCTGATTATCTTCAGTCATTTCTTCTCTCCTCTTAGATTTTTACTAGTTACATTGACCTGCTGTATCCAACAGAGGATAGAAATGATCGGTTGCGAGACTCCTATTTCTTCACTTGTGAGTGCCGGGAGTGTATTACTAAAGAAAAGGTAAGGTGACCGGAGCACTGATGACTCTCTCCTTCGATCCTGGCGAACACCACTATTCACTTGCATAATTGCCTCAACTGCATAATTCTCTCACCCATATTTTTGAGGAGAAAACGAAAGATTGTTTTTCGTGTCACTAAATTGTAAGCAGCGATAGTGGCAGTCCTTAGAGGAGGAGGGACAGAAGGGTGAGAGTGCAACAGGTGAGGGGGAGTTAATTCATTAAAGCGGCCAAGGGCCAGGGGAGGAGGAGTTGGCAGGGTGATAAGTGGAAAGCACAGTGGAATGTGTGTGAGGGGTGTTAATTCATTTAGGGCATACCTGATGCAGCATTTGGGAAAGCGCAAAGAAAATAAGAGGTACAGTTACAAATGCCCTCTTACTTTCTTCCTTCTCTCCCCCTTCTTCTTCCCTTTCTTCTTTTTTTCTCCTCCTCTCCTTATTTTTAGACATAATTGTTTATATGACCTATGTAATAGCCCCCACCCGTTTTAATGTTACAGAAATTATGCAAAAAGTGGGACAGATATATGAGTCAATATGGTAATAGCTGAGCCCACTGAATCTGACTGCACAGTTGCCCCACATTTCCTCCTTCCTAACCAGGAAAAATGGCCCCAAACCAGAGGACTGTGTGCCTAAGGGGACAATCATTTTTCCTAAACCTGCCCCCAAATGGAGCACTTACCACCTAGCCAGCCCTTGGGCATTGGTTCCTGGTTCAGATTTCCAGAGCAGCCAAAGGTCAGTTCTGGTGGGAGAAGTAAAATCTTTCCTTAACAATGTAATTATTGGGAGATGATGATAAGGGTGCTATTTTGAGAGAAGAAATTGTTTGGAGGGGAAGTGGGGAGGGGGCTGGAAAAGTTAATAAGAAAACAATTATAGCCACCTTGCAAATAGTCAAAATAATTTTCACACTCAAATGTTTATATGCTGGAATATACAGTACTTAAATGGGTAGCCAAACATTTGTTAAATGCAATCTTTTTAGTCTACTGCTCAAATTATTTTTGCCCAGTCCTTAGTTCTTTTAAATAAGAAATATGAAGGTGGTGTATATTTCCACTGCTCTGTGGTGGCGGGGAGTCGAGGGGAACTGTGCATGCCACATACTGCTAGGGGTGCATGAAGGGCCCAGGTGTGCATAATTAATCAATAATAATTAAGACTCAGGATTAGCTTCCTTCTGACACTCTTGGGTGCTTCTCTCAGGATAAGGCCAAGGTGGAAATTCGAAAACTGAATGATCCCCCTAAGGCAGAAGCCATCCGAGACATGATCAAATACGCTCGGAACGTCATTGAGGAGTTCAGAAGAGCCAAGCACTACAAATATATCCTTTCCTGTCAGTGGGGCTGGTTTTCTATCGTGGAGAGGCCTGGGGGGTAAAGAGAAGAGGCGAGGGGATATTTGGATTAAAAATCTTAATCAATCCATGGTATTAATTGAGCACTTACTGTGTAGAGCAGTGTCCTAAGTGCTTGGGAGAGTCAATACAGTAGAGTAGGTTGATAGGACTCCTGCCCTCAAGGAACTTACACCATCTTTATAAGGAAATAACTACCTGTTATGTGGATTTCATTAGGCCTGCTTTTTATATGTTCTCAAGAAACTTCTCTAAGAATTGCCTTGGGAGAAGGAATTCATTTTTAGCTTTGCCCTGGGGCTGCCTGACTGGGACTTTTTAAATTCTAAATGTCTTTCAGGCACAAATATTAGTTTTAGGAAACAGCAGAAAGAATAGTCAATGAATGGCATTTATTGAGTGCTTATTGTGTGCAGAGCACTGCTAGTTTTCAGTGGGAACAGAGCATAGAACCACCTTTCTCAGCACATTGGGGGTGCTTTGTTATCCACTTATTTCCCTTATTTCATACTAAGACCATTTGGGATTAATTTGTTGATGGTTACAATTACCTCATGATGTAAAAGTAGGCACAGAAGCAGCATGACCTAATGGAAAAAGCACTGGCCTTGGAATCAGAGGGCTTGGGCTCTGCCACTTCTCTGCTGTGTCACCTTGGGCAAGTCATTTAACTTCTCTGTACCTCTGTTTTCTGGTCTGTAAAATGGGGATTAAACATCTGTTCACCCTCATCCTTAGACTGTGAGCCCCAAGAGGGACAGGCACTGTGTCTGGCTTGATTATCTTGTATCTACCCCAGTGCTTATACAGTGCTTGGCAAATAGTAAATGGTTAACCAATATTATTATTATTATCGTAATTTAATTATTGTGCCTCACTTCTGATTTTTCTAAACCTGTTGTGTCAGGACCTCTTTGGGCCCAGAAGAGCTAGGAAACTCTGACCTCTTGGGTGGGTTTCTGTATCTGTGTCGTTACAGGCAACAGTGATTCAGAATAAAATATCTGCACCTGATTAGCACAGTAAATCACTGTGTGGCTAAAGTTATTTCTTCAGAATTTATGCAAGAGTCTAAGTCTTCCCCTCATTAAGAAAATTTTTTACAAAAATTCGTGGAATTATAGTGCTTCCTTGAAATTTTACAAAGCGGGAGTGACATCTCGCTTTCTGGAATGTTTGGAGGGTAGCCCTGACTGAAGACAGGGGGATGGACTAGATGAACTTTCAGTGTCCCTTTCAGCCTTCTGATTCTAAGACAGGTTGGAAGACAAGGAGAGGGGCTTCTTCTTCCCTTGTATGATCCCAAAGTGGTCGGTAAAGTGCTCTGCTCACAGTGCTCCTTCAGAAGATCCGTTTTCTCCCTCTGAACTGGGCACAGCCCATTTCCTTGACTCAGCGGCACCCCCAAGTGAGCTGCTGGAGATCTGTGAACTCAGCCAAGAGAAGATGGGCTCCGTCTTTGAGGACAGTAATGTTTATATGCTGCACATGATGTACCAGGCCATGGGTGTGTGCTTGTATATGCAAGACTGGGAAGGTGCCCTGCGCTACGGTCAGAAGATCATTAAACCCTACAGGTCAGTACTGTTCACGCGGCTGCCCTAATGTGTTGAAAATGTGCCCAGGATATACAGCACTCGAGGCTCTCCGAAAAGGAAGGTGCAGGAACTGGAGGCTCATTCATTCAATAGTATTTATTGAGCGCTTACTATGTGCAGAGCACTGTACTAAGCGCTTGGAATGTACAAATCCATTCCCCGTGGAAGGTCAGAGTGTGCACATCTGAGTGAATCTAAAATGTTTTTATGGCTACAGCCCAGCCTGGAATCAGGAGCAGTGTGTTTGTAGTGCAGCTGATTTTGTTGTGTTCTTCACATCTGTCCTTTTCAAAAAAAATGTTTATGGTATCTGCTAAGTGCTTGCTACATGGTAGACACTGAACAAAGCCCTGGGATAGATATAAGCTCATCAGATTGGACACAGTCCCGATCCCACATGAGACTCACAGTCCTAATCCTCATTTTCCAGATGAGGTAACTGAGGCCCAGAGAAGTTAAGTGACTCGTCTGCTGTGTGACATCGGACAAGTGGCGGAGGTGGGATTAGAACCCAGGTCCTTCTGACTCCCAGACCCGTTCTGTGTCCACTAGACCACACTGCTTCTCATTCACATCTGGAGCAGCAGTGGCCAGATTCAGTGGGCTCAGCTATCACCGTATCTCCTGCTATATTTGTCCAATGTTGCTTGGGTGTCTGTCGTCCCGGCTGGTCCCGAATGAGTAATGCGTTGTTCAATCCCTCTAGACTGTCAACTCGCTGTGGGCAGGGAACGTTTCTACCAACTCTGTTGTACTGTACTCTCTCAAGCACTTAGTCCAATGCTCTGCCCACAGTAAGCCCTCAGTAAATATGTTTGATTGATTAGTACTTCTGTAATAGTCTGACCTGGTGTTAGAACAGCTTTCCGTCCGTCAGAGTTGCCTTTTAGTAGAGTCCCGCCTGGAGGCAGGGGGATGTACAAGATGAGTCTTCCAGCCCTGGATTCTGTGACCCCTCTCTCAGAGCCTCGCTCTTCCTTGACTCCCATCTTTCTCAAAGCGTCCCTCCTCCCATCACTGCCCTGGTTCTTGGGATGTCCTGTCTCTAGAATAGAAGACACTGGGGACCAGACAGCAGATGGCACCGCTCCTTACCTCGGCCTCTCGTCTCCTTCGAGTCCTTGGTTTCCCCTTGTGTGGCAGGCTCAGCCTTAACCAAAGCGTGAGCACAGGTCTTTGGCAGGTTTCCCACTCCTCTCTGGTTAGGATCACTTGAGCCCCCGCCTCTGAAAGAGAGGAAACGATCTCTCTCCATGGAGCTTCTCTTCCCGCAAGGTCATGCTTAGAGTGGCTCAGCTTCGTTGGACTCTTATCCTCTGTAGAAGTCCCCTGTCACTGTGCCAGATTCCCCCAGAGGAATTCATTCGCAAAGTGGCAGCTCTCTTCTAGCTGGGAAGAGAGGCCGGGAGGCGAAGGGATTGAGAAAGGGAGGGAGGAAGAGAGGGAGTGGCATTCCAGAGTGAGAGCCAGAACCTTCTCAGAGGGCCTGACCTGACCCAACATGCCAGCACGGCATCTCGCCTCCCATTTGCCCGGTTTCAGAACTCGCCGTCGGCATGGCAACTTTGGCTCCGGTTTGGGGCACCCCGCGTTCGATTGGGTTAAATACGGTAGGGAGCCCAAACAGTGTTTACCGCAGAGGGGCGAGAAGCAACTGGGACCCGGCTGGCCTTGAAGGATTTAGTTGCAGATACAGTATGTTGGCTTAGGGTAATGTATTAAATAACATCCATCCCCTGGCTGCTGCCCGCCTCAGCTTCTGGCCTGAAATGGTTAGCGCGCAGGATCTCAGAAGGTGGTATGTTTTTTTGCCTTGTTATTTTCCAGCAAGCATTATCCCTTGTACTCTCTGAACGTGGCGTCCATGTGGTTGAAGTTAGGCCGGCTCTACATGGGACTGGAAAACAAATCGGCTGGGGTGAAGGCCCTTAAGAAGGTAGGGCCAATGCGCTGGCGATTGTTTTTGGGATGGGTCGGGCTTGACTGTCCCCTAGCTCAGGACACCACGAGAAGCAGCATGGTCTAGTGGAAAGAGCACGGGCTGGGGAGTCAGAGGTCCTGGGTTCCTAATGCCGGCTCTACCACTTGTCCACTGTGTATCATTTCTCTGCTTCAGTTACCTCATCTATAAAATGGGGATTAAAACTGTGAGCCCCATGTGGGACGTGGGCTGTGTCCAACCTGATTTTCTTGTATCTACCCCAGTGCTTAGTACAGTGCCTGGCACATAGTAAGCGCTTAACAAATGCCCATAAAAAAGTCACAGGTATTGCATATACTAGTGAGCCCCACAATTCCTCCAAGAGCGTAGGGGAACAGACCAGCGTGCATCCATACAGGGATGGCTATGTGAGCTGAGTAGGAGAAAGGGGAAGACTGTCCTTTGGGCACCCAATGCCAGGACACAGGGGGATGGCTGGAGCCAGAAGCAAAGGTACCCAGGGCCATTTAGAGACATGCCAGAGTGCTGGGGAGGGCGGGCAGGGAGAGGGAGATAGAACAGACTGCAGGTAGTTCTGCCAGTCACACAACCACTGTTACTCTCTTCCAAGATTATCCCCCTCACCTCCATCTCAAGAGCTGTGTTGGGTGGAAGGGGAGCAGATAATAATAATTATTATTTACTAAGCACTCACTGTGTGCCAGGCACTGTTCTAAGATGGGTCCCTCCCCTTCTAGGGAATAATGGAGGCAGAGAGGAGGACTCCTCTTCCCCAATCCATGGCTGTGTTGCTACGCCCTGGAGAGCATCAAAAATATTGAACATCAAAAATAGTTAATAATAATAATCATGGCATTTGGTAAGGGCTTTCTATGGCTTGAGCACTTTCCCAAGCACTGGGGTAGATAGAAGATGATCAGGTTAGACACAGTCCCTGTCCCACTTGAGGATCACAGTCTAACTAGAAAGGAGAAAGGTATTTAGTCCCCATTTTACAGATAAGGAAACTGAGGCACTGAGAAGTTAAGTGACTTGCCCAAGGTCTTAGAGCCGGCAAATGGCAGATCCAAGGTTAGAACCTCGGTCTTCTGGCTGCCAGGCCTATGCTCTTTCCACAATGCCATGGTGCTTCATAATTATGCCATCCTTTACTGCTTGTCTATTTTATCTTCTCCATGGGGTAAATGAGAAAACTGAGGCACAGAATGTGACCTGCTCATTTTCACATAGTGGGGGTTCTAGGAGTTCTGGAGACAGGAACCCAAATTTCCTGCCTCCAGACCCAGGACATCATTCACTAGGCTACCTTGCTTCTGAGTGAAGCAGGTTATGTTGGTTTCATTCCAGGAACTCACCCTCTTCTTTGTCCCTTGGGGGGTTCAGAGCTCAGATAAGATTCAACTGTTCATCCAGAGCTCCAAATGGGAGGGGAGAAGTTCATCTGAGGGTAAGAGTTGTGTGTTTTCCTCATCAGGATGGCAAGTTTCACCAATTTAACATGAAATCTGGATTCGCTTGGTGAAGAATTTTTCCATAGAGAACACTCAAGGGGCCTCTAGAGAAGCAGTTTTAAATCCATGCACCATCCCTCTGAGCTCACTGGATGGATAAGAAAGCTTTATGAGCAAGAAATAGGGAAATGGAGCCATGGGTAGCATTTGTGTACGAATTGTAGAGGATGTCTGATAGTCAAACAGCTCTATAGAGCCTGATCCTTGGAGAGGCCTGGCAGGCCAGGCTTGCAGTGCGAGGAGCTGGCGTTTATTTGGTGCTGGGCTTAAGTTTGTCCAGTGGAGTTTCAGGCAAAAAGAAAAGTTTCCAAGGTGACCCTCCCACCCCCTAGCTGATTTAAAAGACAACTTGCCTGGTAAAGATTTGGCTCTGATGTATGGTAGTCTCCCAAGCGCTTAGTACAATGTTCTGCACACAGTAAGCATCCAATAAATACCATTGATAATGATGATGATGATGCAGAATGCTTGAGGAAGTACAATACAACAGAATTGGTAGATGCAGTCCCTGCCCACAAAAAGCTTACAATCTCAGGGAAAGGCAGGCATCAAAATAAATTGCAGATAGAAGACTGAAGTTTGAGGATATTTACATAAACGCTGTGGGGCTGGGTATCCCCCTCCTCCCCCCACTCCCTTTTCAGGCAGCAGTTTCACCTTTCTTTCCCAAGCATTTATCTGGACCTGTCGGAGTTTTACTACTACTAATGTTGGTATTTTTTAAGTGCTTACTATATGTGCCAAGCACTGTTCTAAGCACTGGGGAAGGTACCAGGTAATCAGGTTGTCCCACATAGGGCTCACTCTCTTCATCCCCATTTTACAGATGAGAAAACTGAGGCACAGAGAAGTTAAGTGACTTACTACTACTTCTCCCCTCACTGCCCATCTCGGGGAGGGAGTGAAATTGCCAATCGTGATAACTGTGGTATTTGGTGTAGGTACTTATAACGGGCCAAGCACTGTACTAAGGGTAGATACATGATAATCAGGTCAGACACAGTTCCTATTCCACATGGGGCTCACAGTCTTAAGGAAGTCAAAAGGCAGGGACCAGGAGAGAAGCGGAAAAGAGTCCGGTCACTCACCAAACTGAGCAATCCTGTCCTAATGGGCAGGAAGTCGGCTCTCTGTGAAAGCCAAGTCCTTAAAAGAGCTATTTAAACCCTAGAGCTGAAAACGCACGTCTCTCTGTTCCTCAAGAGCCTTAAACCCCCTGACTCTAGGCCTCTTTTAAGGGCGATGAAACTGGAGGGGCGGCCAGCGTGAGCCAAAGACATTTGCTTCTCTGAATGGCAACTGACCCTTGTCGGCCCCCTCAAAAAGCCCACTGGCCGGAGAGAGTTCGTGGGTGCCCTGGAGGCTTCTTCTGCTCTGCCTATAAAAGAGAGATTGCCTATAAAGGAAAGATTTGCCACCTGTCACAAGCTTCCAGGTTTCCTTTCCGGCTGCGGGGTCAGGGAAATGCCCATTTTAGAGCAACATTCTCGACCCGAGCTGGGAGAGATCGAGCTCCAACTATAAAGTACCCAGCTGAACTCAGTCTCTTAATTTGCTTTTCCCACCCCTTAGGCCCTCACCATTATGGAAGTAGCACATGGCAAGGATCACCCCTACATTTCAGAGATTAAAAAGGAAATAGAAGACCACTGAATCTCCGCAACGCTTCCGCTCGTATTCAACTTCATTGTTTAGAGGACATCTCGGAGCACTCAAAAGGTTTGAAGTTTTACATCGAGTGACAGCATGCCTGGAAGCCAGAATGAGCAGCGTTTAACGCACTGACGCCCTGCATATATGGCTAGCTCTAAAGTTTGCCTGAACTCTCTCGACCCTTGGTTAGAAAATTTATTTTGGAATGCTCTTTTTTAAGAAGATGCCACGGTTTCATACAATACGCTTTCAACTGATCAAGTTTAACCAAATATTTTTTTCCTCTCTGCTGGTTTGACTGTTGGGAGCAGACCCGAGCGCTATGTGAGGTAATAAAAGGGATCCCTGACCTTCCTTCTCGTCAATTTTTCAGTTGGCCTCGGTTAGTTGGGGAGAATTTAGATGAAGTGGTTTGCAGCCCCTGCTCACCTGATCACAATGGGTTTTTAATACGCCATTTAAACGCATACTTTGTGTCGAACACTGTTCTAAGCACCGGGATCGACCCAAGTTAATCAGGTCACAGTCCCTGTCCCACATGGGGCTCACGGTCTAAGTAGGAGGGAGGTGTCTCTCTCCCCCTTCTAGACAGTTAGCTTGTTGAAGGCAGGGATCGTCACCATTTATTGTTGTATTGTTCTTTCCCAAGTGCTTAGTAAAGTGCTGTGTACACAGTAAGTGCTTAATAAATCCGACTGAAAGAATGAACAGACAGTGGGTCCATCTGGCAGAGTCCCCCGGGTTGGGGTCTGGCAGAATTAACTGACCAGCATTTAATCAGTCAATAGTTTTTATTGAGCATTTGCTGCTTGCAGAGCACTGTACTAAGTGCTTAGGAGAGTCCAATAGAGTTAATAGACATGGGAACTCTTCTAGTACTTCTGCCTGCTTGTTTCAGGCCAGAAGACTCTTAATCTCTCTCAGCAGGTGAGACTCCATCGTCTTTGAAAGGATTCCACATCCTGCCTCAGCACCGCTCCTGAAGTATCATCGCTCAATCACTGGTCTGCTGTGTGGCCTTGGGCAAGTCACTTAATTTCTTTATGCCTCAGTTTCCTCAACTGTTGGAGATTAAATGCCTTGCTCACCCTTCTGTTTAAAGTGTGAGCCTCATGTGGGACAGGGACTGTGTCTAAACTGACTACCTTGTATCTACTCTGGTGTTAAGTACAGTGCTTGGCACATAGTAAGCGTTTAACAAAGGCCATTATTATTATTGTTCCTAGATGAGTTATTAATCACTCTCAGGGTGCACTGGTATGGGAACTGGGGTACAGTTTATCATCAGACACAGTCTCTGCCCATAAGATGCTCTGATAATGGAGTCTAGGCAAGGCATAAGTGATGGAATGGGTTTCCAGGGCCTGAAGACTTGCTCTGGGCACAGGTCAGGTTTGGAGGATGAGGGGATTTTGGTATAGTGTCAGTCAGTCAATTATTTTGAACGCTTACTGTGTGCAGAGCATTGTACTAAGCACTTGGGAGATTACAGTATAACAATAGACACATTCCCAGCCCACAACACGCTTCAGAGAGTGATCATTCAGAGTTAGTGATAGTAATAATAATAACAACAACAAGAGTAGAGGTACTTATTCAGCACTTACTATTTGTCAAGTGTCGGCATAGATGGGGGAATTTGTTCTGACAGCAATGGTGCAATATCTGGAGAAAAAAGATCCAGCCTCTGTCCAGGGTGCCGGGCGGCTGATGCAGGGTGGAGCTGGAAAGCAACAGACTCGAGTATTGCAGAAGTGGCTGGCCAGCAAGATGAACACACAGATGTTGGAATCTCCCAAGACCAGTGCTGGTGGTGGTTGACAGGAGAAAAGTGAGAAAAATCAATCAAATTATCCAGAAGTGCAATGGTGACGGAGGTAGCTGGAACCCATAGTGGGTGGTGAAAGCAGGCAAGATGGACTTTAATGTATGGTGGGAGAAGGCTAAAGGTAAGAAAATAACTGTGGTATTTAAGTGTTTACTATGTGCCAAGCCCTGTACTAAGCACAGAGGCAGAGTCAAGGTAATCAGGTTGGACACAGCCCCCATCCCATAGGGCTCACAGTCTAAGTGAGAGGGTGAACGGGTATTGAATCCTCATTTTACAGATGAGGAAACTGAGGCACAGAAAAGTTAAGTGACTTACCCAAGTTCACACAGCAGGCACGTGGCAAAGCCAAGAGTGAAACCCAAGATGGTGACCTTGCAGGTTTGTGATTATAACCGGTCGGTGCTCGCAACTTCTAAGCGGAATCTCTGGATTGACCGGAAGAGCTACAGGAGCGTTCTCCTTCTCAGTACCCGCTCCGCCTGTCTTACTTGATAAATAGGCTTAGTTTCCGCTCTCCTGCTCCGTGTTCCTTTGAGTTAATCTTCCAGTTATTGCCGCATTGGGGGATGTGGCAGAAATAGCTCATCCAGGGCATAGTGGATAGAGTATGGGCCTGGGAATCATAAGGTCACGGGTTCCAATCGAGTTTTACTGTGTACAGAACACTGTATTAAACATTTGGGAGAGTACAGTTGGAAGGCATGATCCTTGCTCCACAAGGAATTTATGATGGGAAAGGTTTGATTCCCATCTGGCACATTCCCAGGTTTGATTTCTCCTGCACGGCCTAGTGGATAGAGCATGGGCCTGGGAGTCAGAAGGCCAGCTCTAATCCTGGCTCTGCCACTTGTCTGCTTTGTGGCCTTGGGAAAGTCACTTCACTTCTCTGGGCCTCTGTTACCTCATCTGTAAAACGGGGACTGAGATTGTGAGCCCCAAGTGGGATGGAGGGTGTCCAACCCGATTTACTTGGATCTACCCCAGTGCTCAGTACCGTGCCTGGCACATAGTTAAGCGCTTAACAAATACCATAGTTATTATTGTTACTGGAAAATTAAATAGCTATCAAAAGTAAGGCAGAAGGGGAAAAAAATCTGAAGAAGGAAATGGGGGGAGAGAGGAAATTCTCCACTGAATCAATGCATGTGTGGAAGCAGGAGAGAAGGAAAAACCACACTTCTTTGAAAAACAGTTTATTGCATGTAAGAATATGAAGGATAGACATCTTTTACAAAAAGCTAGTATAAAGACATTCTCACATTTGAAAAAGCAGATATGAAACTATTTACAAGACAGAGACACAACGTATCACCCCAATCAACTGATGTTGAATAGAATTTATAAAAACAGGAGGAAAAGAAACAGTGCAAAAAATACTGTCGAAAGTAGTCAGTTTTATACACCGAATAAAACTGGCAAGCATAAGCTTATTGACTGATATGAATGATATACATTAGAATATAAAATAGCATGCATAGTTTAAAAAAAGCTTTTCAATAGTATAAAATGGATATGATGTCCATACTGAATTAACAAGAAAAGTAACTGACTTTAACTTTTTAAATGTTTATGAAAAACAGAGTGAAAGAATGGGAACCTGTTATGTCAACACTTACTTGAAATATGCTGTCATTTACAATTTTTATATAACACATACAAATGTAAGCATCAAAATACTGAAGTAAAACAGGACAGTGAAATCCAGTGATGTAAAACTAACTTAACATGTTATTTCGAGTAAGGCAAGTTACATATAGTTAATATAGTCATCTGCACGTGTAAACTTGTTTTTCCTTTGTAGGTATCCACCCCTGAGGGAAGATAAATGTTTTTCCCAGAGGGACTCAGCAGACCCCACCATCCAAAGGCTTGGGTTATTAGGCTCTTAAGACTCTGGGGAGCAGTAAGAGAGCAAGCAAAACCACAGCAAAGAATTGCATTGTTTATGTGGAGAATGAATAAACTCATTTTATTGCTCTCATTTCTGGGTGGGTGTAACTGAAGTGAAAAAAAGCCTGCTGATGGGGTCTGGCACACCCAGGTCAGGCTGGCAGCAGTGCCCCCTTGGGCAGATGCTAGAAAGGGTAAAGAACCTTGGAAATCAGCAGAGAACATGGCGTTACTGCGTGTTGGCCTAAGAAATTATTGCTAAATTCAAAACAGTTCGTCCCCCCGATGCCACTCCTGCTGCCAACTTTTGACTTGATGGCATGGAAGCCTAAAAACTTTCAAAGTACTCCCATTCTTTCATTCTAGCCCAGGGTTTCAACTTTCTCCTCCTCTTCCTCCAAACTCTACTCCAGCTGCTGGTGAGGAGCCTGAGATTCATCACTTCTACCTGCCCACAGCCACCCTAATGAGGTGCTAATGGGGTGCTAATGAAAGGGAGAAGGCCTACTGGAACTGCAAGATGGCTGAGCTGCTCATCCACCTATGGGCTAACTGGCCCTGAGGTAATGGTGGTCTGGGGAAATCTCTGAAGCCTCAGAGTGCTTTTCCCTTCAGGAATGTCCTCCAACAAAGTAATAGAGGAGACGGGGCTTAAAAAGACTGTAAGCTGGAGATCGAGGTTCTAAGATAAATTCTGTTTCCTAGTAAAATCAAGTGGGGAAAATGCCCACATATTGTTATGTGGAAGTCAAAAATCTGAATACTTCTAAATGGTTTACTGAAAAATAGCAGCACCAAACCTTTAAGAACACAAAGACTCCTACCTCGATGTCTGCTATTAAAGGGAATAGCTTTAGTCACATATCTCCCCAGCAATCCACTAAGCAGAAGTAGACCCAAAAAGGCAGGTCTGGTATAGGGCCTCCCTGAAGCTGTTTATCTTCCATATTAAAAATAACTCAGTGGGGATTATCTCACCTGTCACTTTCAGTTTCTTACTAGAGCTAGATTTGTGACTGATAGGTGCAATTGTTTGCTAAGGCTGTTGAGTCTGAATCTCAGTCTACTTAGAGAACAACAGGTCAGGGACCTGGATTCCAGAATGCCATACTGATGGGTTTAACCTTGTGATTTCTTAATGCATCAAAATCTCTATTCAAGAGGAAATCCCTTGGATCGCACTGGTGGAGTTCCCCCTGCTCAGCCCTTAACACAGGCCATGTTTGTTTCTGGTCAAGAACTCTTATTGCCAGCTTTGCTAACTCTCTTAGATGGTATTTGTACATAGCTTTTATATTGATACTGTTTGTCCATAATGAATCCCCTGTTTCAGAAGAATCCCAACTGATGCATCTTTCTCCAGTTACCCCAATTTTGCTAAACATATGTAGGCACATTCCCTTTAGTGTCCATCCAATTCTCCCCTCCTCCCCCCCAAAAGAGTATTAATCATTTTTCTCTGCAAAGCCATGGGAAGATAAGCCCCGATTCAAACAGCTTGCATTCTGATAAGCAATTCAAAGATGTTAAAAGTGAATCAGATCCTCAGAAGTTTACATTCCTCCCTCACAAAAGGTAACAGTAGCAGTTAATACAGTGTTCTGCACAAGGTAAGCACTCAAATACCATTGATTGATGATTTGTACCTACATTAGTCATAGTAAAGAAGGAACTAGGCAACTTTAGATTGTAAATTCATTTTGTTCAGGGAATGTGTCCACCAAGTTTGTTACGTTGCTCTGCAGATTAAGCACTCATATGATTGATTGAATGATTAACACTAAGCCAATCATTCCCTTTAGGTTCATTAAAAAATGTGGGTGGAGATCACATTTGGAAGAAGTAGCCCAGTAACAGCCAAGGATTCAGACTTTCCACACTCTAGTGTTGATAAGAGAGTAGAATTCTGACCTATTCCAGTAGAAATATATAGTATTGACCCAACTTGCCTCTCAAATTATACCTTCCCCAAGAGAATGCCAATAGTCACACACTCTTTCCTGAGGCTTCACCTCAGAACTGGATCAAAAAGCAAAGTATCCTTTTTTCAGACTGCTCCTATTCCACCGGAATGGATTTCTGAGGATGTTTGAAAAGCCCCAGAGTCGATAGAAAGCTCTGACAAAGAAAAATCGACCCGAGGGTGGTAGTTGTATTTTGGAAGTGGCTGCTAGCAGAAACCCTGAAAGGGAAGCAGGAGGGACTAGCCAAGATAAGCACTGAGTGAGTGGAAATTCCCTCAGCTCCCCTCAGATAGCGCTCTGTGGGGTTCAAAAGCAGGTGTCAGGGAGAATACAAGGAAAACAACTTGGTTTGATTTAAGGGCTGCCAAGCCTTCAAACATCTTCACTCATATACCACTGAGTGGACAAATAGATGAGAAGAGAGAGAAGCTGGGATAAAAGTTAAGTGGTGGGGTCAAGAAAGTTTTCAATACACTACTGCAAAAACCCAACAAGGTGAACGTTGAATGAAGTTCAAGGCACCAGTTCGCTCTTTACTGGACTAGGCATATAGGTTGGAAAAAGCTAGTTGATTTCAGAGACTCTGCTCTTCCAATACACAACTGTACCTGACATTAAAAAAGTCTCCAAGTGAAGATACTTCTGCTTCTTTTCTGTTTGCAGATATGTGTATCTGCTCCTCTTCCCTTGACACTTATTCCTGGGAAAGTCAACCAACTTGCTCTGCTTAGCTTCCGGCTCCTCTTTTTCTTTTGTAGACAGTAAGCTCGTTGTGAGCAGGGAATGTGTCTACTAACTTTCCTGAACTGTTCTCTCCCAAGCTCATGGTACACTGTGTTATACCCAGTATGCCCTCAGTATATACCACTGATGGATTGATTTGCATAAAATGGCTAATATATTCAATTGATGGTTACACCAAGAGGAGCTCAATAAATTCAATTTTAACTTATGCCAGTCCTGATCACTGCCAAAAAAAAGAAAGATATCTTAATTTCAACTTGTCTGATGAATATAAACCACTGTCCCGCCCCCCCCCCCCCGAAAGGAGCCAAAGAAGTCCAATAATCTACCCAAAATGTTAACAACTGGGGCTCACCATTAAGCACTTCCTCAGCCTACAAAATGAATCTAACCCATGATTGCTAGACCCCAAAGGAATTCTTGTCAGTAACCTCTAAATTCCATCTTCCACTATGGGAATAATACCATCTCACTCCTTCCTGTCAAGAGCACTGGGTAGAAGCATTTGCAAATAGTAGGTGGCATTATTAATTTACAAGCTAGCTGAAAGAACTGGAGTGATCAACTGGGCTGGTTAAGCTAGCTGTTTCCAGTTCAGAGTTATTGTGTTTTTTTCTCCCCAGTCAGTTGTTAAGTAGTGTCAAACAACTTTCTATTTCCAACTCATAGACCTAACTGATGGTCCAAAGGATTAGAAATTGGGATTCAGAACTGAGAGCCACTGTCCATGTCTTGGCAACAGCCTCTCCTGGAAACAAGCCCACTGACCTTCCCATAGGATATTCAAGACAGTCCACAACTTAAGAGTACAAACAAGCTTTTAAGTTGAAAGTTTCCACAGTCAGTATTCTCTACTAGAATTGGGTTCTAGAAGCCCCTCGCTGGGTGTAGGAGATGAGCTATGGGTAGGTTTTCTGATTAATTTGACTTTGGAAACCCAGGGTGGTGGTTAGAGGAAGAAGTGAACTTACTGCTGGTTCTCGTAGCTCTCAATATGCCTTTGGAAGAGAGGATTTAAACCAAAATCTCATAAAAAAAGGCTAAAAACGAGAAGTGTGGACTGAAGGGAAAAAGCATTATCTCTAGGCCCATTAAAAAAAAATAAAAAAAATTGGATACTTCTGGGGACACATTTCACCCTGCATTTGGCTTCTCCCAGAGCTTGGTTCTGAAGAGAATTTATTGGGAGTATTTTATAACCATCATTTCCTTTCCACTAAGAGGAGGGTAAACCTCTTCCCTGAATGGATCTTTCTAAAGCTGGTGTTTAATTTCCCCCCCTTGAATACTGCTATTATGTTCCATCACTTAGCTGCCTGAATAGCGGGGGCTGTGCTTGGGATGACTGAAGAAATAAACATTTCAACCAGAACTCTCTCGAGCGAGAGGCCTAGGCCCAGCTTATTTTTCATTTAATTTTCTCCCTTTCAAATCCAAACTGCAGCAATGGGATTTGACAGCTCTAAGTTCAAACTTGATACATCATTAGGAAATTATTCCAAAATCTCTAACTAGATAACTAATTTAATACACTTTGCTTCAAGGTTTATTCCTTGGCCTGTTTCCCAGCTAGAAAGTCTCTCTGGGTAATTATCATGCAGATGCCACTGAAAAGACTTTAAATAGTTGCCGCTAATTCAACAAAGAGATATGTTGGCAGGAGCGAAGATATGAAAAGAAAAAGCAAAATGTGCTAAAGAACCAACAGTTTCTCAAGGACAAAAACAAAAGATAAACAATTCAGAATCATTTTGACAAGTAATCTTCCTTTTAGTGTTCAATGTAAAATCAGCCCAGGAATCTAGAAATTAATTTCTTTTTTCTGGTTGGTGAATTTTGTGAATATTGGACAAAAATTTCATCCAAGGCAATTTAAAAAGCCCCTTAAGACCCTCATCTACCCAACCTCTCAATCCTACTGTCCTTAAATACCCATCACCCCTCTACAATGAGAAAGCAAATATCCTCTCTGGCTTCTCCCCAGCCCTTGAAAAGTGATGTGAGAGTACTTCTGGCTCCTAGGACTGAGGATACTGTTGTGCAGTAGCTACCGCAGCCTAATACTTTACCATCATTCATAAGGAATACAAGAATAATACTGTGTAGGAAATAAGGCAGCCAATACAAACTTCATTTTAATGATGATGGATGGATGGATGGATGGTTGAAATAGCCCGTGGGTAAGGATGGATGAGCCTTGGTTATGAGGTTTCCAGGATCAAGATAAGTGGCTCGGGCAGTGTCATTCACATTCTCTCCTCCTGACAGGTTACATCTAGGGACCCAGGGGTCCAAGGAGCAAGAAGACTGGCATTGTAAAGGGCACTGTGGTTGAAGGGACTGCAGCAGCATGTGAGGCAGTGTCAAATTAATAACGCATGGTTGTGATAACTCTTTTCATTATGACTTCATTAGGAAGAGTGAGGGAAAGCTCGTTCAGGTATCCCTCCCAACTCCCTTTTCTCGGGCGGATTTCCTAAGCCATGGCTGCCAGAAAGCCGTTTCCTCTTCCCTGCCCCTGGAGAGCAGAGCTGCTGTTCCAGCTGGTCCACAAGGAGGAGGATATAAATGTGAGTGGAGAGGGGTGTACCCTTCTCAAATAAAATAAATAGAAACAGAGGCACAAGATGAACTAAACTTCACAATCTCCAGGCTGTAGCCAGTAGGTTGATTACTGCATTACCTTCGATACTGTATTGAGATACAGCCCATACTGCAACAAGCACTTCCCTGAATTTTCTATCACCTTGTTCCCTCAAGGTTTCACCAATACGAGATAACTCTCAAAAGTTGGTGCTCTTTCCCCTCTTGCTTCGTATCTTCAAGCCAGGAGTATGGGATATACTAGAGTAACTATCAGGGAAGGGTTCGGGGAGAGAAAATCTAGCACCGAGAAGGCTCATTCTGAAATAGGCAAAGCTTTTTGAAGTGTAAAAAGAGCAAGGGGGAGAAACACAGAGCAGGGAGTTGTGGCATCCCCTTCCTCGGAGAGCTTTAAGAAGATTCAACCAGCTGCTCTAGGTGGTTTAGAATTACCCAGCCTGGAGACAGAGAACTGCCCTAGACCTGATGAGGTTCCTTCCTGTTCTAGAATTCTATGACTAAGAAACAACACCAGGTACAGGAAAACAGCCACAAGGATGGCAAACTGGACTGTGGCATGAGAGCTTGCAAAGGCTCAAAGAAGGCTTAGTAAGGCACCAAGGCCAGGAGGACCTTTGGTTGGAGAAGTGTTTCTCGGTTAGAACTCAGCGCTCTGCGGGAGAGGTGGCTGGGAGGTGTGGGCTTTGGGATAAGACCTGGCAGTGCCTCATGATCCTGAAGGCTGGAGATGACTTATTGTCATTGTGACTAGGCTTTCTCGCTTCCTCTTGCCAAAGCCCCAGCAACGTGGGTGCCAGAGTGCCCCTGTAAATCAGATTTCCCAACTGTTTCCTTTGTGGGGGCTTCTCATCCCTTACTGATGGAGGGACAGAGCAACTGAATAGACCCTCCGCCTAGCCTTCCGGGCATCTGTCCAGCCTGAACACCACATTTAAATAAGGAAAAATGTCAAGAGCTCCCCCTCAGTCAATTCGCTCATATCAATCAGGCACGAGCCCGGTTGAACAGATGGGCTTGGCGTGGTGCCTTCAAGGCCAACAGGCTTGGGCTCATCAAACAAACCAGGGAGAGGAGGTGACTTCCAGAGACAGGGCCCTGGGAGGAAAACAAAGTCCAAATCCATGGACTGTTGGTAGCTAGGAGGAGTGTTAAAAGGACTGCCAGTCCAGCCTGAAAGACAATAATGCTTGGACTCTAATGAGATTTACTCCGACTCCCTCATTTCCAATCCAAACTTGAAAACAAGAGAAAACGGAGGAGGGAAAGGAGGTGATATTTGTGGGCAGCAACGAAATGGGCTCAAAGAAGGGCTTTCCTTCAAGTGACAGCAAAAGCTAGGGTCCCTCCTGCCCCACAGTAGCCTATTTTTCTGATCGTTTATAGACTTGAACCCGGATATCTTAACTGATTCCTTATGACCATCCAAGCTCGAAAAGCTGCATAATGGAGGGAAGCAGTGATAAGGACATTAAAAACCAACAGATGCAAATATCAGTGAGATGACTCTGACCAGGCCCTGCAAGAGGAAGCTGCTCACTACCAGGCAATTAGGAAAGACTGGTCCAGGGCAGGTGACTGGAAAGGGCTGCTTTGGGGGACTAATCGCAGCCTAAGGTGAGAGCAGGACAAAGGGGAATAGGCCTGCCTAGATTCAGGGAGAGTTTCAAAATAGACAAGGGAGGATCAACCTGCAAAAAGATGAGAATTTAATCTAGAACTATTAATCTGGTCTCAAAATGTAAACCACTAGATGTATTTGTTTCTATAAGCCTTAGTCTCAAAAGCTACCCAATACTCCTCAAGCATGCTGATAGTCTCAGTGGACACGTTACAATGCAGATCCGTCAAAATGTGGTTCAATTTTTTTTCTTTAAAAAAGGTCATTTCAGATATCATAACCAAAATTCACAAGTTATTCCAACAAAAAATAAATTATCTCATATAAAATAATCTACGGAGCTCTTGAACAGAGAGCTGGAGCGCCTTACTTCAGGAAGAACCTGGGATCCCCATCCAGTCACCGGCAGTTTGCTGGGAGATGAGGTGTTGTCCAGGCACAGGAGAGGATTGAAATAGGAAGGGGAGGGAACATCCACGAAGTTCCATGAGATCCGTCCTCTGGGAATACTGGACAGGTTCGGTGAGGGGGGCTAAATGAGTCTCGAGTTTTGGAGGAACTGGATGAGAACCTGATAGACGAATTTGTACTGAGCAATGGTCTGGATCATAAACATTCTTTGCTCTCTCAGGTGGTTCAGCATGACAGGAACATCAACCATCTGCAGATTGAAGGAGGGAGAAAGTCAGTCGGCTGGACTGTGTGTCCACTGAACTGGGCCTGGTGAGGGAGGACGAGACCCCGCCTCTAGTTTAGGAGCATTTACCATCAATCAGTCAATGGAGAGAACTCCTGCTGTGTGCAGAGCACCTGCTGTGTGCAGAGCACTGTGCTAAATGCTCAAGAGAGGACAAAAGGGGCAGGATCTATGTTCTCTGCCATGGAGGAGCTTACAATCTAATGGGGGAGGCAAGCCCCCAAATACTTATAATGGTGGGACGAGGAGGAAGAGCAAGGATATAGCAGGAAGTACAAATGTTTCAGGATGAAACTGCTGAATACCTGAATATTTAAATGACATTAAAGAAATTCAATTAATGAGCATGCTGGAGCTGACAAATATCTACAAACCTAATATTTATGTGTAGATAATGGTTGTCTCCTATTTGAAGAAGAACCCCATGATGGTGAAATTCACCTATGAGGCTGGAAAGGCCAAAGTGAGACAGAGTCCCGGCCATGCTGGGGACACAAAAAGTGTAGACCTTGTGTTGTCAACACAAACATCAGTAGAGATCAAACATGCCTTACAGACACACAGAGAATAGAGCTAGAACTCCATACCTATGTTACACAAAATAATCCATCAGTCTTAGAGAGAGCCAATGTGATTGACTGGAGTTCATTAGGGAAGGGATGCAAAGAGTGGTTTTAAGCAGCCACTGGGAGGCAAGAAGGGATGTGTGTGCCGCGGATGAAAGGGGAATCTGACCCTGCCATTAGGAACGGCATGTGCCGAGACAAGAAAACAAGGGCAGCAAGCATTTTTCTTTTTTCTGCCTTTGTAAAATTCACCACTAGGGATGCCTGTTTCCAGCTGTTGCATAAATTAGCCACTGTCAATCACCACCTTAAGGCTCATTCTAATCAAACAGTGAATGTGAGTTATTGGGGGGTGGGGGGAGGCGGGGAGGAGGGGACTGATGCTTCTGGCTAGTTGTCATTTAATTCTAATGAAAAAACCCCAGTGAGAGCAAATAGTTAAACCTGTTATTAGGAAAAAAGGAAAATCACCATTAAAAATATAAATGTGCCGCTGTCCTTACACTCTAAGGTAGTGTTAGTGTGGTCTCCTGGAAAATGCACAGGACCGGGAACCAGGAGACCCAGGTTCTAATCCCAGCTCTGCCAATCACCGGCTGTGTGACCCTGAACAAGTCACTTAACCTCACTGATTCGACTGCATCGTGTCCACCCCGTGCTTAACACAGAGCCTTGTATATAGTAATAATTCAACAAATACCACAATTAATGATAATAGTAATTGTGCTATTTAAGTGCTTAGTATGTCTTTGGCACTGTAATAATAATAATGTTGGTATTTGTTAAGTGCTTACTATGTGCCGAGCACTGTTCTAAGTGCTGGGGTAGACACAAGGGAAACCGCGTGAGAAGCAGCGTGGCGCAGTGGAAAGAGCACGGGCTTTGGAGTCAGGACTCATGAGTTCGAATCCCAGCTCTGCCACTTGTCAGCTGTGTGACTGTAGGCAAGTCACTTCACTTCTCTGTGCCTCAGTTCCCTCATCTGTAAAATGGGGATTAAGACCGTGAGCACCCCGTGGGACAAACTGATTCCCCTGTGTTTACCCCAGCGCTTAGAACAGTGCTCTGCACATAGTAAGCGCTTAACAAATACCAACATTTTTTATTTGTAATCAGGTTGTCCCACGTGGGGCTCACAGTCTTAATCCCCATTTTACAGATGAGGTAACTGAGGCACCGAGAAGTTAAGTGACTTGCCCAAAGTCACACAGCTACTAAGCGCTGGGGTAGATACAGGGTAAGTGGGTTGGACACAGTCCCTGTTCCACATTGGGCTCACATTCTTAATTCCCATTTTACAGATGAGGTAAATGAGGCACAGAGAAGTGAACTGACTTGCCCAAGGTCACACAGCAGACAAATGGCGGAGCTGGGATCAGAACCCAGGTTCTGATTCCCAGACTTGTGCTGTATACCCACTAGAGGGAGCTCAATAATCATAATTATGATATTTATTATGCACTTTCTATATGCTAAGCTTTGGGTTAGGACACTAGACCCAGTCTCTGTCCCCCTAGAGTCCTCACAATCTATCATCTCCATTTTACAGATGAGGAGACTGAGGTGCAGATGACTCGCCCGAGGACAGACAGAAGGCAGACCGAGGACTTGAAGCAGGGTCTTCTGAGTCCCAGCTCAGTACTCCTTTCAACTCGGTCACATTGCCTCCAGTGAATGAAATGCTCAACAGTGTTTTTTCTCCTCTTTCCCCCACTCGATAGCACTTAGCAACACCCCATGCATCCTGTAGATAATCAATAAATAGGAATTGAAATCCTCTACTTTTCCTGGGTCCATTACTGGTTCCAGATAGGAATTCCTGTGTGTTCTTCCTGAGAGATGTTAGGCATCCGTAGCAGGCTAAGAATGGGATCTGCTGGCAGGTTTTTTGGGGCTCTCGAGGCATCTGCACCTCCCAATGGGGATTCTAACTAATGCTACCTGCTACGGGGACAAAATGAAAACTGATGCTTGCCAAAATAGGTGGGCGGGTGGGTGGCTGCTGTTTTTGCTCAATTTTGCACCTGTCAAAGGAGTGAAATGTCATTCTCAGAAGCAGCAAGATTTGAAAATCTGCTCCTTGGCAAGTGAAAACTTGACCTTTACTAATTAGCCAATCTGGGACATGAAGTCAGGCCTGAGGAGCCAAAATAAGTCTTGCAATTCCAGAACTTCTGCTTACGAAAAACAAAAATACCAGGTATTTAAATTTTACTGCAGGTATTTAGCAGTGAAGGCAAAAGCCTTCTGGGATTTGCCCAGACAAGCTGGGGGAAAGAGTCATTTAAATTGGACTTGACCTCTAGTCTTCCAGACCTGGTTTTCAGTAACTTTGGTTCAGTAATTGTGTCATTGCCTCTCTGCTAAAAGAACTTGGATTTTCCAACAGAAACTTAGTGCCTTCTGAGGGCCAATTTGTATCCAAAGAAAGGATCCAAAAATGTGCTAAATTCTGAGGCCCTACAGAAGAGGGATGGGAAGAGTAAGGGAAGGGACACTACACTTCTTTTACATAGCAAAGGGCAGCTGTGTTCAAGCAGCAGGGATGGGGAGGAGGGCTCTTGTCTACTTGCCTCCTGCCCAAGGGGTTGAAATCTTACCGTCAACGATGCCATCTTAATAATAGTAACTGTGGTACTTATTAAGTACTACTATATGCCATGCACTGTACTAAATACTGGGGTAGATACAAGCAATTCGGGTTGGACACAGTCCCTGTCCCTCTTGGGGGGCGGGGGTGGGGGCGGGGGAGCGGTCCCAATCTTAATCCCCACTTTAGAGATGAAGTAGCTGAGGCACAGAGAAGCGAAGTGACTTGCTCCAGGTCACAGAGCAGGCAAGTGGCAGAGCCGGGATTAGAATCCAGGTCCCTTCTGGCTCCCAGGCCTGGGCTCTATCCACTAGGCCATGCTGCTTCTCTAGGTCTACAGGGGCATATAGGGACATAAACTTGCTGTGGTTTAAGTTGAAAAAAAAAAGTACCATTCACATGCCTGTGTATGTTTTGCCAATTTCTGCCCTAATTTGATTAGATGGGCTTGGCAGAGGATCAGAATTTCAAGGTGTAGGATTTTTCCCAACAATACACCAATCAGCCATTATAGGAGAAGGAGCAGTTGAAGATGGATAATTATTGTCACATCTGCGATCGAGGATTAGGGGAGAAAAAAATTCACGGTCGTCATCCAGTTATCTTTGACTGCCATTGAATCTATGATCTGAATCTTGGCTTTGCAAAACTCCAAAAATGCTTTAGCCTTCAATTGGATTATCCTGTATCTGCCCCAGTGTCTAGCACAATGCTTGGCCTATAGTAAGCACTTACTGCAATTAATATCATTACCATTAAGGAGTTAGGTACATTTAGAACTCAGAGGTTTAACAACAGAAAACTAAAATCGGACTTGGATGTACTTTCATTAGCAAACCCTCCATTCAGGCTTTGACACACATTATTTGTGTTCTTCCAGTCAGTCAATCATATTTATTGAGCGCTGTGTGCAGAGCACTGTACTAAACTCTTGGGAGAGTACAATACAACAATAAATAAGAACATTCCCTGCCCACTTCCATCTACCTCTCCAGGGGTATCTGGTGAACTATAAATTCACATGTCACCAAACTATCAGGGTTGTGATGGGTCTGAAAGGAGAATGGAGCAACCTTTAATTTCTTGCAAACCTACTTAACAATGCTCCTCAAGGAAGAAATAAAGAAAAGGAAGAAATAAACACCAGAGGGAAAAACTGAAGCTAAGAAGAAAAAAAAGAGAAGACCAAAGCACAATGTGGACAAAAGTACAAAAAAATGTAACAAGCTCAATGTTCTCCCTTTCGCAGCTCTCTAAGTTGCAGATGGACCAAGAGCATCAAACTCAGTGGTTTCATTCATTTTTTTCCACCTCGTGGCTAATATCTACATTTTGGGCCAGTTAAACCCTATTTCTCTACACTTGGGAGTCTACATGCTAGGGATGTGAATCAAGAGTACAAAGACTCAAGAAAGAAACCACAAAAGAGGGAAAAGCGGAAGAGATTTGACTGATGGAGAGAATGGAAATTTCTGCTCTTCAGTTTCAACTCTGCCCAGGATTGAGAGGAAAGAAAGGAGTTCCTCCAGCCCACAACTCATGTTTTCCAAGAAACCTCTCCAGATTTAGCTTGAGACATGTTGACTGGATTTTTAGCCTTCCATTTTTCATGACAATTTTTCTTCCTCAGGTCTTAACCTTGCATTCATTTTTAGTCATGTGCTGAGGAGTCAATGGTTTCAGGAAATGGTCAGTGTGTGGAAGGAGATGTCCCATTTTTGAGAACCATGGTCTGCTACACAGTGTGGCAATGAGGTGGAATGCAAGGAAAAACTTGGGTCAAACCCTAATGGTAGCAGAGATGGGGTGGCTCTTTTCAAGCAAGGCCAGGAATGATGACGCTTAAGGCAGGAACTAGAACCATGCCGAATGCAGCAAATAATCAGTGCACTAGAACTACCTTGATTCAGGGTATAAGGGGCTGTTGATCATATGTATGTATATATATATATATATAGCTGTGTCTCTACTGGGGCAAATAATCCCATTTTATTCCAAATGCCACTTTGCTGTGTGACTTTGGGTGAGTCACTTAACTTCTCTGTGCCTCAGTTATCGGTAAAATGGGGATTGAGACTGTGAGCCCCATGTGGGCCAAGGGTCTCTGTCCAACACGATTTGCTTGTATCCACCCCAGCGCTTAGTACAGTGTCTGGCACATAGTAAATGCTTGACAAATATCATAATTATTAATTAATATTATTATGATGACATGTTCCCAGCATTCACATTAACATGATGTGCTGGTGTGTGCTTTAGGTTAATCATCCTCTAGACAGTAGACTAAAGTCCCCTAGACAGTAAGCTAATTGTGGGCAGAGAATGAGTCTGCTACCTATACTCTCCCAATTGCTCAGTACACTGCTCCACACAAAGTAAGCGCTCAGTAAATACCACTGATTGAACTGCAGCCTTCCGCACACTGGATTTTTGACATGGGCTCCCAAAAGAGTCCCCAGCCAAACGAGGGAGACTGAGAACTTAAAACAGACCCAAGCTTGAGGGACCCGAGCCATCCCCTCCATCATTCAACTCTCTTCCACTTTCCCCCTTTTGTGGTTTCTTTCTTGAGTCTTTGGACCCTTGATTAATTCAATTGTATTTATTGAGTGCTTACTGTGTGCAGAGCACTGTACAAGCGCTTGGAAAGTACAATTCTGCAACACATCCGAAGCATGTAGACTCCCAAGTATAGATACCGCTCAGAATACGCAGGGTTTTCACTTACTTCATTGTGCTCCAAGCAGCAAATCATCAGCTCCGTGAGGATGACCACCCCCGTCCTCCCTACCCCCGCGCTGCAATGGACGACAATCGGCGGGTTGCGATTCTTCGTGCTGTCCAACATGCTGTTGGTATGGCGACGCACTGACTGTATCTCCTCCAAATAGGCTGTAAGACAAAATGCAAATCAGGCCACGAGATCCTCCATGGCTTTGCATACAAGTTGAAAAATTCATGGAGAGTAGGTTTTCTTTTAAGTGACAATAATTTACGGTTCTTACAAGATCCTAATTATTTGGCCGGGCCCCACTGTGGACCAGGATCCAAAGGAGCAGCTGGGAGTCAATTACTAAATGGGAGAGTTTGAGCCTTTAAATTAAATAGTTCTTTTTTAAAAATTAAATTCTGTTTTCTCCTCTGCATATCCCCAAGTCCCCTAAGCAGATGATTCTAGACATTACTTACAGCAATTCCTGCTATTACCAGGCTGGGATCAGAACAGCAGCAAAGTCCCCTTGAAATTCCTGCCTGTCAGAGCCAATTTCTTTTGGGGGGGGTGGGGAGGGGGGCATTATCCATCTGCCCCTTTCTTCCCTTCACTTGTAGAATGAGAGAGAATGTCAACTGGGGCTCAACTTCATTCTTTTGTTTTAAAATTGGGAATAGACACTTTTGGATCTGGATTTTGGGTGAGAATATTTTGGCATCAGGAAGAGGAGTAGCCTCTCGAATTCTTCCAGAGGTGATGGGCACGGAAATTTTTCTAATTAAAGTATATTCCTTCCGTCACATGGCTGGATCAGCCGGACTGGGAGGGAGGGAGAGAGAGGGGTGGGGTGTTCTGGATCCTGTCAAGGCGGTGAATGTCCTGTTTAGAGCAGAAGGGTGGACAACACACATCTATAGCATCCTAGGTACACTGCCCATTGGGTACAGATGATTGAGGGGCAAGAAGAAGGAAAATGGGTTTAATGCAGATGTGCACTCATTTATCCTGTAGTCACCTGAGACCAGGCCAGCATGGACAACTGAAATCTACATATAATCCAAAGTGTTTGTTCCTCCTTCCCCAACTAATCTTGTGTCTCAGGTAATAATGAGATGCAAAACTGCCTGACTTTGAATTTCTCCCTCTTTAACATCTCCCTGCCTGTTCTCGGGTGAGGGGATGCCACCAGAGGAAGGAGGAGGGGCCTGGAAAAACAACACACTGAACAATCAACTCCTGAAACATCAAGAGTTACAATAATAAGAATGATGATGGTGGTATCTGTTAAGCGCTTACTTAGAAAGCACTGTTCTAAGCGCTGGGGTAGATACAAGGCAATCAGGTTGTCCCGCGTGAGGTTCACATCTTAATCCCTATTTTACAGATGAGGTAACTGAGGCACAGAGAAGTTAAGTGACTTGCCCAAAGTCACACAGCAGATAAACGGAGCTTGGATTAGAACCCAAGACCTCTGACTCCCAAGCCTGTGCTCTGGCCGGAGTTGGCCATAAAGGGATCAATGAAAATGCCATAAAGGTCCTGACCCGTGAAGTAATTTAGAGGAAGCAAGGCTCCACTTGTTACCCCTAAATGGACATTATGTCAAGCCCCATCATCAGCCTCCTGGGGAAAATCTTACACCTATGATGAGCATGTTTTTTTTTTAAAAAAATTCAATTCCTGCAGGAAAGGGTAAAACAAAAGGCACTCTTTATATGTGCCTCCAAATCCATCTGATAGTAATGATTTTTTTTTAATGGTATTTGTTAAGCACTTACTATATGCCAGCACTGTACTAAGTGCTGGGGTAGAAACAAGCTAATTAAGTTGGACACAGTCCACGTCCCACGTGAGGCTCACAGTCTTAATCCTCATTTTACACACAAGGAAACTAAGACACAGAAAAGTTAAGTGACTTGCCCAAGGTTAAAGAACAGGCAGATTGCAGAGCTGGAATTAAAACCCAAATCCTTCTGACTCCTAAACCCATGCTCTATCCACTAGGCAATGATGAAATCATAAAATCGTGATAATGATGAAATCAACCGCGTCTTCGGATGGGCAAGTCAAAGCCAATGACTGAACGGGGATGGGTGACCTGGTCTGGATGGTATTGAGCCCTTTGCTGGCAGCCCGGAGAATCAGTGAGCAGCTGGTTGCCTCAGATATTCCCAGGGAACCTCACCGCCCCTCAAATGTGCCTAAGGTACACATCTCCTCAGAAGGCTCCTGGGTCTTCCCCTCGGTGGTGGACCAGATGCCGTTTCCTTCTGGCAACAGTCTGTAGAAAGTGTTTGTCCCTGACAACCTTTAGTAACCTTTAGCAAGTGTTTGCACCTGACAACTTTTAGCAACCTTTGCCCCTGACACTTTTGGAGAAATGTCATAGTGGATAGAACACAGGCCTGGGAGTCAAATGGTCATGGGTTCTAATCCTGGCTCTGCCACTTGTCTGCTGCGTGACCTTGGGCAAGTCGCTTCAATTCTCTGCACCTCAGTTTCGTCATCTGTAAAATGGGGATTGAAACTGTGAGCCCTACATGGGACAGGGGCTGCGTCCAACCTGATTTGCCTGTATCCATCCCAGTGTTTACTATAGTGCCTGGAACATAGTAAGCACTTAACAAATACCATAGTTATTATCATTATTATCTAGGCCAAGAACTGAGGGACCAAGGGAGAGTGGAAATGCTGTAGGGGTATTCTGAACACAACTTCTCGAAGGACTCACAAGAGTCCTGGGGATTTGCTGCCGAATGTTTGCAAAAAGAGTTAAATTCAGCCCAATATTTTCAAAGTGTCTTTTAGATTGAAAGTTCTTTAGACTGAAAAGTTAATTCCTCAGCCCAGGCTTTGCACGGGGAGCATTTAAATACTTGTGATGATGTTGATTCTATTCAGAGCGGATCCTTCTCATTTTATTTATATTGTGACAGGGACTTTTTGTGGGTTTTTTTTAAGGATTTATTAAGTGTTAAGCACTGTTCTAAGTTCTGGGGCAGAAACAAGTTAATCAGATTGCAAACAGCCCCTGTCCCACATAGGACTCACAGTCTAAATTGGAGGAAGGAGGATTTAATCCCCATTTTACAGATGGAGTTGTTGGCAGGGAACATGTCTACTGACTCTGTTATATTGTACTCAGCCAAGAGTTTAGTACAGATCTCTGCACACAGTAAGCACTCAATAAATACAATGGATTAAGTAGCTAGGCACAGAGAAGTTAAATGACTTGACCAAGGTCACAGAGCAGACAAGTGGTGGAGGTGGAGCCAGGGTTAGATCCCAGGTCCTCTAACTCCTAGGCCCATGTCCTTTCCACTGTCCACACTGCTTCTCACTGAACCTTTTTTTTCCCCAGGAGAGGTAATCCCAAAGCCTTTTACTTCCTAATTGCCAGATGAAGTTTTGCCCCCACGATATATCTGTACTGGAATACTGCATGCAATTCCATCAATCAAGCATATTTATTGAGCACTGTGTGCACAGCTCTTTACTAAGCACTTGGGAGAGTACAATATAACAGACACATTCCCTACCCTTAACAAGCTTACAGGTTAGAGGGGGAGATGGATATTAATATAAAGTATGGATATGTGCATAAGTGCTGGGATGCTGGGGGGCGGTGGGGAGGCTGCATAAATGGAGCAAGTCAGTACGATGCAGAGGCAGTTGAAAAAAAGGAAAAGAGGACTTAGGGAAGGCCTCTTGGAGATGTGCCTTCAATCAGACTTTGATGCAGGGGAGAGTAATTGTTTGTTGTATATGAAGAGGGAGGGCTTTCCAAGCCAGAGGGAGGAGAAGGGCAAGAGGTCGGTGGTGAGATAGACAAGGCCCTTACCATATCTTAGAAAGGGCATGCTAGCCCTGAAAAAGACAAAAATAAGATAATCAGGAGAGTAGAGTCACTTTCAAAGGAAGGTGGGCTACGAAACTAGAACTATACTATGGACAGTTCAAGGCCTGGAAAGAAGTTTGTAAACTGATATATTGTGGGGGCAAGACAAACCAAGAATTCCTATATACTAAATCCCACAACCTCAGATTGCAAGGGTACCAACTGAAGTTTGATGAGGGACAGGGATTTAATTGATTTGTACCTAACCCAGCACTTAGCAAAGTGTTTTGACACATAGTAAGTGCTTAATAAGTACCATAAAATGAACATACTCGTCGACCCTTTCCGCTGCTCTCCCCTGGACCCAGTTTGCCATTTGGTTAAATTGCAGGACCCCGGACTGGATCGATATTCTGACAAAGGTCTGTCCAATGCTGGGGAAACAGGGAGCCCTGCTTCAGTTTCCTAAAGGCTATGTTCCATTTAGAATGTCCCAATATTGGTCCTCCGTATTGCTCGCTCACATTTAATTTCGTAAAACATTCTTCCTACTGCAACCCATTGTGTCTCCAATTGACCAAAAGCAACTCCGGAAGTCAAGCAATGACTTACACAGAAAGCCTTGGACTTCTTCTGGACAACCGTGGTCTGGCCAATCAGTATATTGCAAGTGCCACACTGTCCTCTCTTGCCCAGATAAAAGATGCTTGACCTTCAGACCTGTGGTAGCATAGCAACCAGAATCAGTGCGGAACTTTGTGGTCACCTTGAACTTCCCGTAGGTGGCCGAGCTGTGCTTGGAGCCCAGTTTGGGCCAGTATCGATGGCTCTTAGTCCTTCCTCCCTCCTGAATCACAAAATGCAAAATGCAAAGGGTTAATGGCAGCTCTCCACATTAGGGTACAAACCAAATTCTCAGAAAAGAACACTAAGAACTGCTTCAAAGTCACTAACTAAGCAACTCTGTTCTGGGTCCAGTAAAATGTGAGTGATATATATAGTCAGGAATTAGGGGTGAGCAAAGTATTAAGCAGTAATAAATCATGGTAATAAATGGAGTAACAGTAAGGGAAATTGAAACTTTATGGGCCTGAATTCTCTAGTTCTATAGAGAGTTAAGTCCATTAGTGCATTTCTATCTTTGAGAATCCCTCACATAAAGTCTGATTCAAGAGCCCCTCCCAACAACTTCTACAGGTCTGCTGGGTAACACAAACTGACTCCCACGGACCATAGTGTAGATGGGTACGCCATGGGATATGAGAGGGAGAAGAAGATGTGCACAGTGTGCTTGTAATTTTACATCCTGCTTCTGCAGAAGCACATATATAAATCAGATGTTGCTTTCTAGAAGCAGCGGGCCTCGTCCCTCTGCTGGCCTGGTCTCTTTTCCGAACAGGTGACCACACAGCAACTCTGGGTTCCACAGGACAAGGAGTGTCTAACCCAAATCCCACCTACTGTAATTTTTGTCCACTCCTTGTCCTGTGACTTAGAGCACGGGGCCCAGGACGAGGGGTGGACAAAAATTGCAGCAGGAGAGATTTGGGTTAGTCATTAAAAAGAACTTCCAAATTGTAAGGAAGTTGAAATACCAAAACCCCTGAAGAGGGGTTAGACTACAGACTACAGGCCCTGAACTGCCCAAGTTTGGAGCAGGACTTAACCATCCAATTGTCTTCATGACTTTCTTATGTAACCAGTGCAGAGTGCCATAGTCCAGTCGTAACTATATACCAAAGACAACAAAGATGTCCAGCTGCCCAGATTTGGACAAATCCAATGCAAGGGGAAGGGAGAGGTGGGAACGGGAGTGAGGGCAAATTGAGAAAAATGACCAGAGGAGAATCCATGGCTCTTCCTCTTTCCAGAGAAAGTAGTGCTCAGAGTTATCTGTTGGATAAGCCATTGCCAAGTGCCAGGTTTTAGAGCCCTGCACGTAGATCTCCAGTTACAAAAGAAATAACTTGTTTGCTTTGGCAAATGAACAAAAAGAGTATCTCTCTTCCCCAAAGGATGGAGACCTACATGAACAACTGCTTCTGCTCTCTTTTCAACTGATAAGATGGACGGTATTTGAAGCAGCCTGGCTCGGGGTTGGGAATACATGTCACTGTAACCAGAGCAGTTTGGGGTTTTTCAGACTCCAGTAGAGAGAGTGTGGCTTTGTTTGGCACACAAAAGTTATCTGACAAAACTGAAGTTTGTTATTATTGTGTTTCAGTCCATGGCCATCTGAGGAATGGAGTGGGAGAAAGAAGGGTGAGAAAATTGAAGAATAGCTTATCTCAACACAGAAAGAACAGGAGAAAACAAGTGAATGCTAAAGAGAAAGGAATTCATGGGCAGAGGGAAGGGACCGAGTGGGTCCTGAATAGAACCTCTTTGCCTCTGCTTCACCTACCTCCTCAGCTGTGACCATAGCAATCACGTTCACTCCCTGTTCCCACACCATTTGCCAGAAATCGTGGCATGTGTGAGGCAGTGGCCCCTGGGTGGCTATATAATGCCATTCTTCCCCACCAACAGCCACCTGGGTGTCAGGGAAAAAAAAAGCATCGTTAGCAATAAGCACATGGCCTGGACTGTATCTACTGTTACTTGGGGTGGAGAGAAATCTGTTCCTCCAGAGTCTATGTGGTGCCCCCAGAGTTGGAGGAGCTGTATCACTCGGTTGAGGAGCAGCTTGGCTCAGTGGATAGAGCATGGGCCTGGGAGTCAGAATGACCTGAGTTCGAATCCTGACTCTGCTACTTGTCTGCTGTGTGGCCCTGGGCAAGTGACTTCACTTATCTGTGCCTCAATTGCCTCATCTGTAAAATGGGGATTAAGATTGTGAACCCCATGTGGGACAGGGTCTATATCAATCAGTCAATCATATTTATTCAACAGTTACTGTGTGCAGAGCACTGTATTAAGTGCTTGGCAGAGCAAACAACAAGTAACAAGAGTAACAAGTTGGTAGATACATTCCCTGCCCACAGTAAGCTTACCCCAGTGCTTAGTACAGTGCCTGGCACATAGTAAGCTCTTAAAAAACATCACTAAAAAGAAAAAAATACAGGAAATTATTTCCAAACCACTTTTCTTAAAGCATGCTTACTTGCCCCATCTTTAAATAGAGTTCTTCAAAATTTTAGTTGTTCTAATACATTCACAAAAATCACTTCAATGTCACCAAACCTCAAACCCCACAAGTTCTTTACTTTTCAGCTTTTACTTTGACAGCAAATCACTAACCAAATGGAAGTTGGCTTCTATCATTGTCTTCAATAAAAAGGGTATCTTTAGCATCTGTTGATGGCAGAGATGTGAATTTCAAATGAACAGATTTACCACAGAAATGCTGGCCAGTTTTCCACCAATGAATTTAAAGCTAAGGCCCCAGAATTTATCAATAACCTTGAAACAATTCTTTGTCCCTCAACACAGATTTACTTTCAGATGAAAGTCTGTGTATATTTGTATCGGGTTATTTTATCTCACAATCAAATCATATTTATTAAGTTCTTACCGTGAGCAGAGCACTGTAAACTACACTATCCAATTTAAATATCTGTATAGTCAAAGGACGTATGGACTTATTTTCAAAACTACTCCACCTGCCTCAATCAGTACTATATACTAAGAGCTTAGTCTGTGGCTCACAGATTTAGTAGACAAGATCCCTGTCAAGGAACTGACAGTCTACCAGGGGAGACAAGCACTAAAATAAATTACAGGTAGGAGGCAACCATGGAATATAAAGATATATACATAAATGCAACAAGGACATGTGAATACCCAAGTCTTAGGTGATGCAGAAGCCAAAGAGGCAGTTGGGGGTGAAATGGGGAGGGGAGATGAGAGATTAAACAATATTCTCTGTACTAAATAACCTGGTTCTAAAATCTAAACTATCCCAGTTATTATCACATTATTGGATTGGGTTTAGGTCAATTCTGGTTGGCAGAGAGTTCTGACAATCTACCTTGGCAAGAGATAAAATATATACCCTGAGGTTCTGCATGGATAAGGGCTTCGTTTATCTGCACACTTGTGATCCAAACATTAGGCTCTTTGGCACCCTATGCCATGGAGCTGAAAAAATTCCCAGAAGAAAATATTGCCCAGCATTTTATACAACACTGCTATACAGTGATGGAAGGTTATTAAAAATTCACACACATACACACAAACACACAACACACAGCCATGATAGATTTCCCAGATGTGGGTTGTACCTTCTAAGCGAAAGAACATCTGTTTGGCATCTGCTCACGGACAACTGGAGCACAAAAAAACCAAATACTGGCAAGATCCAGAGCCATATTCTAAGGCACGAGTACATGTTCTTGCTGGTTCTACAGATGGATTAGTTGTACATGTCCAGCACTGATGCACACATTGAAAAGTGAGCCCCTAAATGGACTAGACTATGTTCCTTTGGTAACACTATTCCCTGGGTATGATTTGAAAAGTGGTTTTCTTTTGTTGTTGTTGCTTTTTTTGTTTTTCTTTTCAAGTGAGCAGATGGAAAATGGTGGATTAGATTCTAGCAAAAAAAAAAAAAATGTAACTCATGCAATTCCCACCAGCTACCCTGTCAAGAGGGTGGGTTTTGCCTCTGATCTGCTCTCTTGTTTAAAAATGGTTTAAAATATCCTAAGGGGAGTCAAGGAGATTTATTTTCCTTGATCTCCTTAGGACTTTTTATTTTTGTGACTAAATAAACAACCCAATCAGCGTGTGTTGGGTTTTCTGCCGCTCTGTCGTTCTTTCAACAATATTTTTTGGCACCAAGAAAATGCCAGAAGCTATCATCAGATATGAAACTCTACAGAGTCTTGATATTCCATAAATAAACTGGTTATACCTGGGATATCAGTTAGGTGCTTGAAACCTGGAAGCTGAAATAAGCATACAAATAATTCTTCATCATCATCATAAATAGCGTTAATCGACTGTTGTGGGCAGGGACTGTGTCTACAAACTCTGTTAAATTGTTATACTGCACTCTCCCAAGCATTTAGTACAGTGCTCTGCACACTGTACGCACTCAATAAATACAATTGATTGATTGTCTTCTATTCTAAGTGCTGGGCGAGTATAGAAGAGTTAGAAGATATAATCCCTGACCACAAGGAGTTTACACTATGGATAAGAATAGGCTAGAGAGCTGCTGCTCTGCGGATAAAGAATCATTTGTGTAACACACTTTATTCTGCTATAACGTGTTTTCACTGCAATGTTTTGGCTAAAATGCTGTTAGGCAGCTAGGGAACGTTCTTCTGACAACTTGAGCTTGTTTATATAAAGCACAACAAAGTGTCCAAAGATACAGTTTGTTCACACGCACATGTACTATACAAGATTTTCTTAGTGCAGGGTTTTGCAAGAACACAAATCCGGGGTGTACTGTGTGAACAGCTGTTGTGTGTGTGGTTTTTTAAAATTTCCTCAAGGGTAGCATCTTGCTGGCGGGGTGTGGGGCGGGGCGGGGGGGAGAATCACCTAGAATTTAGCATGCTGTTAAATTAACCCAATTTTTAGGAATGTTCAAGAATGAATTGAGAACATATAAGGTCACCATGATCATTAACAAATGAACTCCCTGTTACCAGATGGAAAATAGATTCCCCTTTAGAAAATTGCTAAATCCAGGGAAACAAAAGTGACGTGGTCATCTGTGATTCTATAGCATCATTCATCCCATAATTACCAGGAGGAAGTGATTACTGCACTTAAGATATGCACCTCACAATACTCCTGTGTGGTAAACCAGACACAGACTTTTAGTAACTTGGAGGAAATTAGCACCATAGATTCCGGTTCTAATTTCAGGCTGAGTCTGTTAGACTTTACTTCCTCCCTGTAATAACAGGTGCCCATAAGTGTTTCCTGTTCTACAAAGAATCCTGTAGGGATGCTGAAATAAACCTGTGAGCTTTGGAAAACTTCTGCACTCAAACTGCAATTCCTAAGGTTCCTGTCACTGAACTTCCAGTCCTCCCCAGCTTCTCCTTGGTCCACCATTACCTTTATGTGGGAGGCATTGATGTAGCCGGTATTATTTTCTTTGGTTGGGACCAGTTCCACCCGGTTCTCCTCATAGGGGACCACTTCCCGGATTCGGCTGCGCTCCGTATTCTCAGGGAGAGCTGCGGTGGTGAAGACGCCATCTGGCTTCTTCTTTGGAATCTGCTCATATTCGGTGAATACCATGCCCTCCTCCAGCTTCTTCTTTAAGGACTTGAACTGAAAGGGAAAATGAGTCTTGACTCTTTTCCTTTATTTCATTAAATCATCCTGAAAGCAGCCAATAAAGCACTAAATGACAAGTAAAGGATATGAACTCATGTTGGGTCTTTGGTAACTCATCTACCTGCAGTATATCCTTCCCAACAGAAATGTCCCCATCAGCCCCATTTAGAAGAGAAAGCCGGTTATTTCTATTTGAGATAGATACTTGTTTAACTGAGAGTGCAGAAAACTAGGAAAACAGAAACTGTCCCTGTTTTGTTTGGTTCATCTGATCTTTTAGAGTTCTTTGAGTTTTTTTATTTCTATTCAACATTGTACTGATAGAAACCTTCCCTACCTTCTCATTTGGTTTAATTACTAAGAGCCACATAAGAAGTGGAGAAACAGAAGCATAAATAAGAAATAGTAATTATTATTATTATGGCATTTATGAAGTGCTTACTATGTGCTAAGTGCTAAGATATGAGATTATAAAATCAGATACAGTTCCTGACACAGTATATAGGACTTATTATATTTTAGGGCATATAATCTATTTTATCCCCATTTTCAAATGAGGAAATAGAAAGGGTGACTTGCCCCGTCATGAAGTAGGCCAGGGGCAGAGCTGGGATTTGAACCCAGGTCTACTGATTCCCACTCCTGTGCTCTCTCCACTAGGCCATGTTACCACGCTGTTGATCCCTTCTTGTCCACAAAGGGAATCCCTAAGGGATGGACTGAATAATTTAATTCTTTGAGCTGATAATCAGGGGTTGGCCCTCCTAAGCGGCTTCTGTTAAAGGAACGAAAGGGTTCAACTAGACGAGTCCTGCCCATTGAGATCCAGGCTGAAGGGGAAAGGGGTGTAAAATCGTAAAACACCAAGAATGATCCCGGGAAGGGAGAAATTAATTAACCTTTAACACTTACCCTTTCATCCATGGGTACGTGGGTCCCATCATCAAGGTGGCTAACTTCGGGCCCTGAGATCCGGGCCACTGAGAGGCCGTTCAAAGCAGCCAGCATGAGTGGCCTCTTCTGGCCTTCCAGCCCTGCCATCTTCTGCTTCTCTAAATTCTTTGGCAAGAAAAAACACGTTCTCATCTTCAGGTGATTATTTATAATACCAGGAAAATGCTGGAATGCTTTCTAATCTCCCCAAATCTGCAGCTCCTTAGCCAAGGAATGCAGATGATCACCATTAGTAGAGTAAATTCAAATACAACTTTCCTATTCTTCCTACTGGCCAAGGGGCCTGTTTCAACTTGCATGCTGCGTTTTTAATTTCAAGAAATGCTCTGAAAGCAAAGCCTGCTTCACCAAGCAATGTGCAAATCAGAACTGAGAGCTAGTGCAGTTGAGGGATGGGAGAGGATCAGTAGTTCCCAGTAGATCAGAGATGGCTGTTATAGCAGGGATTCCTGGGAAATTGATCATGGTTTTGGTGACAATCTCCCAACTGGCCAGTACAAAACAAAATGTGAATTACGAGAGGAAGCAATCTTTTCCCACTCTTTTTCCCTCTTCAGCTAGGCTGATGTGAGACTCGGGATGTGAGTCCCAAATTTATTACCAGTTTTTGATTTAGGGAAACTTATGAAAATTATTTAGATGAAATAGGGACCAGAGTCACCAAAGATGTCAACTTTCTCTATTTCAACCATAATCCAGTAGAAACTGTGGAATGGTCATTTTTCTTTCCCACCTCTAATTTCCCAGGATGTAGTAAAGGCCAGAATTTCTGCAGCTTTCATAGCAGTGATCAAACCCATGGAGTAATAAGGTCCTGAGGCTTTAAGGGTGAGGATAAAAGGTGGGGAAAAATGTGTCCCAAATCAAGTTTATCGTGAGGGTTGAATGTCTGAATTAGGGATCAGATTGACTATACCTCCTCCCTTCCTGTTCATTCAGGATACCTCCAGACCAAAACAAGCAGAAAAACAGCAGAAACCATGCAAACAACCATGGAGTAAATTTGAAAAGTCGTTCTCACTTAAGGACTTCTGCAAACCCTAGGCAACTCAGCCTCACAAACATGGTAAATTGAAAGCAAAGTCCCTCTGGATTAAGTACAATAAAAATGGTTTCGCAAAGGGACTAAAATTTCAGAACACTGAACTTTAATATGGATTTTGATATTTTCAGAGTAATAAGTAGGACATCACAATTTTTTTTATCTCTGCCCAGTAACTGATCTACCTAATAATAATACTATTATTATTATTATTATTATTATTAATAAATGAGCTTCTCCACTGGACTGAGAACCTCTGGTGCCCAAGCACCATCTCTGCTTAGGACGATATCAAGGACCTTGTCTAATCATGGATTTAAACTACTTAACTCTTTACATAAGGTTTATGGTATGAGAATAGGTTGAACTGCTAAAATGAAATTATTCTTCATACTTTGATGATTGTGAAGTTCTGGTTTATCCATTCAATTGTTTTGGTTTTTGTTGGTTAGGTCTAGCATTACTAGTAGTACAGGTGGTGTGAGTTCATTGAAAATGGGGCCAAAACACACTGTGGGCCTAGCTATCCTTGTATTACAATCTAGTTAAAATAACCCTCATCTGCTGCCTCAGAAAAATACAATGAAAACAAATCCTTTTTGGTCCTCCCAGAGAAGTATAAGGTTAGGCTAACACAAGCAGTGAATCAACATCGGATGCTCCCTAGCAGTTTGAGCCCAGTCACATTTTGCTTCCACAGATACAGTAATAATATTTAGTACAAGTAAGTCAATAGGGGAAGGCAGGGATGGGATTCAAAAGTGTTTGAAGGTACTAGAAAACTTGCAACTTGGAAAATGTTACTTGGCTTATTTTCAACAGATTTTTTTTTTTCCCACTTGGAAAAGCATTTTCTGAATACACCTCTGGGCTCATCTCTGTGTCTGAAAGAAATCCTGTCCCGGGTTGCGGATTCTGAAACGGGATAAATGGGGGGGAGAAGAGGGAAGGCTGAGGAAAACCAGCATGGTTCACTCACCGTACCTGAGGAAATATTACTTACTCTAATCATCATTTCTCTTTCAATAATGCTGTCTTCTAATGAAAACATCTCCGACACCGGTCTCTCCTTCACGGGTTCTTTCTTGACCCTCTCCTTCACACTCGTGAGGTCAGGCTCTGAGATGGATGGCCCTAGAGAGGAGCCATTCACCGCCAGCTGATCGGTACGGGCCACGCTGATGGCCTTGGTGGGCCCCGGCCTCATGGCCCTGGCCCTGGCGACGGCCACGGAAATGCAGACTTGGTCCTGTCTGAGCGCCCCATTGCTTACACTCTTCCTTGGCCCGGGATACTCCGGAGGAGGTCTGTTGGGAATCCGGGCCAATGCGGCTTGTAACTGGGCACTGTATTCCAGGTTCTCATGGAGGGCGGGTATCTGGGGCACGGATCCTGGCGCCTCTTCTTCCTCCTCGCTCTCGCTGCTGTGGATCAGCATCGTGGCATCCGAGAAGGTCTTCTTGTGGAGGTAGGTCGGGAGCTGTTGTTGGACTTCCCGGCCCATCTGCATGCTTCCCGCCTCCTGTGGCGCCTGCTCGCGCAGGGTATTGCGGCGGGGCAGGGGGGCATTGAGAGTCTTCAGGGCCATGGCTTCTATCCCACGCACCATGTTGCTGATCACTTCCAGGCTGTGGTGCTTGTTCGTGGCTGCGTGGTGTTTGGCCGCCATCAAGGGCTCACTGACCTCCTGAAGGGACTGGTGGACCACGGGGGAGCTGTCTTCTTGGAAAGTCTTTACCGACAGCTGGACCTTCCTGGTGACCAGGTCGGGGCTGCTGCCGCTGACGTACTTGTGGCGGTGGCTGGCCAGGTCTGGCGTGCTGGTGGCCGGGCGTGGGCGTGGGTAAGGGGGCGGCGGCCTGGAGAGATAGTTTTTGAGCATGTGGGTCGTGCTGTAGCCCTGGTGATTCTGCAGCTGCATGTTGGCGAGCTCTGGGGTGCTCACCGTGTGGGATATGGCGCTGGCCGCCGTCTTGTTCTGCACGGTGTGGTTTGGGGTCGGTGGGTCACAGGGAGCTACGGGCTTGTTATACCCGGCCTGCAGTCCGTAGGGAACCGTGTAGGGGTGCCTCTCCCGCATTTCAGGTTGGCTGTACACTAAGTCTTCCGGTTGCTTGTAGGCATGTGTGTTCCCGATGTTGAGGTTCCTCAAAGACTGACTCTGGCTCTCCGTGGGCATCACGCCCCTCTTCATCTGCCTCATGACCGTCTCGTAATCCGGCGTGGGCCGGTAGGACGGGACGATGATGGCGCTGTGTCGATGGCTGGGGATGTAGTCGGCTCTCATGATGTCACTCCCCGGAATGCTGAGGTTGGAGGACACCGGGGAAGCCTGAATGAAATTCTGGGAGCAGTTGAGAGAGTTCATGCTGTGGGCGCTGCAGACACTGCCGTTGGTCACAGTCCCATTTAAGTAATTCAAGTCCATCGCGCACCTATCCAGGCTGCTCTGAGACCGGCCGTAAAATGCTTCCTCGTTCCCATGGAAAATGCTGTCTGCAATGAAAGTTGAACAAAAGCCCGGGAGCCACCGGATTAATGGGCATTTTCTGCTTATAAATGTGGAAGAGGTTTTTTGTTTTTTAAAAGAACAAGCTCTCCCAAAGGAAAACTGTATCTGCCTTGGTGCTGGTTAAACCAACACATATTAAACAAAAGCTCTCAAGTGTCCTGTAAGCCTGAAAGAAGACACCTAAAATCACGATTCAATATACTCGCCTAGGAAGACTTGAAAGATTATTTTTACATTTCATTTTCTGGGCTATCCTGGCAGAGATCTGTCAACTTGCTCCTGAGCTTACTATGAAACTGTATTTTTCAGTCTTCTCCTTTCACTCCAGTGGAAAGAGTACGGGCCTGGTAGTCAGAGAACCTGGGTTCTAATCCCGGATCCACCACGAACCTGCTGTGGGGCTTTGGGCAAGTAACTTAACTTGTCTGGGACTCAGTTCCCTCATCTGCAAAATGGGGATCCAATACCTGTTCTCCCGACTATTTAGTCTGTGAACCCCATGTGGGACCTGACTATCCTGCATCTACCCCAGGGCTTAGTACAGTGTTTGGCACATAGTAAGCACTTAACAAATACCACAATTATCACTATCATTATTCCCTTTTATCTCAGCCTTCCTCATCTTGCTTCCCGCTCCCCTACGATCCAAAGTTCTCTCATCAAGGTCCTCAGGAACAAAGTATGATTGAAAGAACGCTCCCAAGATCATCTCTGCACCCCACGGCCTATGTTCTAACCAAAAGAGTCCAAGGCAGTACCCAGCAAGTCGATTTGGGAGGCTCATGGTGGTATAAGTACTAGACTCCCCCTCCCTTCTCCCCTCCCTGACTCAGCACAGAACCAATCAGCTGGATAACTCATGACCAACAGGGGTAGGATTTGCCTAATAGTCCCCCTCCCTCTTTCCCTTCTCAGATAGGAAACACATGCCTCAGATACCTTGTGAGGTGTGAGTTTCTGAGTAGTGTTCTCCACACTGGATGTGCATAGGAGGCATTATATATGGCTGCTGCCGGGGCTAAAAGAAAGCAAAAACAACAACAATGAAACTCAACAAAAGACCAAAATTCAAGTTTGCCAAGTCAGAAAAAACAATTGACTTTTAAGTTTTCAGGGTTTGTGGGTTTTATCATGCTTCTTTTTTGTTGCAGGGCTTCTCTTTCCTGAACACATCACAACCCATTTGCCCCTCTATTTCACTTCTCACAAGGGGCATAAGTGAATAATAGTGATTATTACTCACCTGCCTGGGAACAGACTAAGGGTTGGCTTTGGATTATCGCTGCACTTGATCATCCAATCCACTTGTGCACCAAATGTGCCTATGACAGCTCTGCTCATCCTTAAAATGAGCCACTGACTAGTTTTTGAGCTGCTACTACAAGAATCTTCTTTTGGAATCCAACCTCTCATTCTTCTTAACTAGGTTGAATAGATTCCAATTCAACATGCTAAGATTCCGGGCCATTGTCTGGGCACGTTCTACTGTCTGGAGGATATTTACCAATTTGTTAATTACAGGCCTCTAGAAACAAGAGTGCAGGTCTCCAGGCTCAGAGGATTTTAGGAAGATTGGGCTTCCTGAGAACTTTCTGCCCCTCCCCCTCAACTACCCCACCTTTACTCTGAAGAAGCCAGAGGGTATAGGTCTTATCCTGAATATCCAAGGTGATGGGGCCAGGAAGATTTGGGATAGTGGAAAACTCACTGATAATCCCTCCATTTCATTTTTAGCTGAGATCTTCAATCTCTACCCTCACCAAACATTTCAGCAGATCAGCCAGTAAAGAACCAAATTAAGTGACTGGAGCGTTGTTCTTTTTTCTTCTTTTCTTCAACCTCTGATGGGGATACCAGGGAGAGATGACAGTGGCAGAAAGAGAAGCAGGAGGGACAGCCAGGAGGCTGGAAGATACCAAACTTGGATAGTCTCCTGCTCTCATTTAGAGTTGAAGGTAATGAGAAATATGTCGGCTTGCTTATTCAAAGATAACAATTGGGCACAAGGGGAGAAGGTGAAATGGGGGGGGGTGGTACTTGCTGGTCTTGGATTCCCTCTTTCCAAGCAACTATCTAGTTGATGAAATGTTTACAAGCCAATTAGCATTACAAAACGGAAGACACCATTCACCTTTCCTGTGAGCTTCCATTATCCAAATCAAATATGCTCAAAACCTAGAATCAGATCTAGAGATAAGGTCACCTTACCACCTCCCATGAAGTTTTATTGGCCCTCCTGGGAAATGATCTCATTCATTCAAACGTGCAGTCACTAACAAAGGGGAAAAGACATATAGAATGCGAGGCAAGAGGAATAGGCATCCTAACTAGATTATTCATTCAATAGTATTTATTGAGCGCTTACTATGTGCAGAGCACTGTACTAAGCGCTTGGGATGAACAGGTCGGCATTAGATTAGAAGACACCTCTGATGGTGGAGTTCACCCACAGGTGCGTGTGTGGCTGAAAGGTTAATGTAGGAATCCACAGTCTTGGCCAGTGGGCACACTAAAAGGTTGTCCCTTATATCTAGATTCTAAGCTTACTTTGGGCAGAGAATGTGTCAACCAACTCTCTTATACTGTACTCCCCCAAGAGCTTAGTACAGTATTCTGCACACAGTCAGCACTCAATAAATACAATTGATCGATTAATTGATTATTATATTGCTAGACAACGGTTGTAGGTCCTGGGACTGCTTTCTCTTTTGCCTCCTGGTCTCTCTTTTCGTATGAGGCTTTTAGTCTAAATGAGCTACTGTGCAGATTATTCTAAGTTTGTAGGAGTGGGTAAAAGGCATGATATTTGCCCTCAGGGTGATATGGGTTCCATCTTTCAAATTCTGTGACATTCCGTCAGAATTCCATACACTGAGGAAGCGTCTGTATAGGTGACTAAGCAATACATCCCCATTCTGAGTATAGATCTCTTCTTCACGCATTCAATCATACTTACTGCGCACTTACTGTGTGCAGAGCACTGTACTAAGCACTTGGAAAGTACAAATCAGCAATAGATACAATTCCTGCCCACACAAGGCTTACAGTCCAGAATGGGGGAGATAGACATCAAAATAAGTAAACAGGCATCAATTTAAGTAAATAGAATTATAGATTTGTACACATATACACAAGTGTTGTGGGACAGGGAGAGCAGGGTAGAGCAAAGGGAGCGATTCGGGGCAATGCAGGGAGGGGGAACTGAGGAAAAGGGGGGCTTAGTCTGGGAAGGCCTCTTGGAGGACATGAGCCTTCAGTAGGGCTTTGAAGGCGGGGAAGTGTGATTGGCAGATTTGAGGAAGGAGGGCAGAAGTAGGATGTGGGCCAGGGGTCAACGGTGGGACTGGCGAGAATGATGAACAGTGAAAAGGTTAGCACCAGAGAAACGGAGTGGGCAGGCTGGGATGTAGAAGGAGAGAAGGAGCTGAGGTAAGGGAGGGCAAAGTGATGGAGAGCTTTGAAGCCAATAGTAAGGAGTTTTTGTTTGACATGGAGTTTGATAGGCAACCACTGGAGATTTTTCAGGGGGGTGGGGGGTGATATACCCAGAACCTTTCTGTAGAAAATCTGAGCAGCAGAGTGAAGTATGGACTGAAGTGGGGAAAGAGAGGTGGTTGGGAGACCAGAAAGGAGGCTGAGGCAGTAATCCAGTTGGGATAGGATGAGTGACTGTACTAAAGTGGTAGCGGTTTAGATGGAGAGGAAAGGGCAGATCTTGGGGATGTTGTGATCCTCTGATCTGGGAACTTTGGGACTTAGAAGGGGAAAGAAGTGGAATTTGAATAGGGGCTGGGAGGTTGATTCATAGACACATAGGACAGGCAGACACTTTCAATCTCTTAGCCTAGTGAAGGGTGGGCATAGCTATAAGGAGTAGAGGGAAGAACTGGAAAAAAAAAGTGTGGAAAGGGCCAATGCACAGTTGTTCCATAATGTGGGTCTTCATGACCTGTTTCAGCAGAACAACACTAGGGATGTAGGGAACATTGCTCTAACCATATGTGTCTGTCTAATGAGATGGGATGTCAGATGATTTGGCTGTGTGCACGTGCAGACACCGACTGATGTACATATAAGGTAACATGGACATTTTTTAATGTGGGGTTTGTCAGGACTATAACCTCCACATTATAGAAGAACTGAGTCCACCTGAGCAGAATTAGAAATTTTTTCTTAGGTATGAAGATTTCTTGATCTTCAATCATGGAATCTGTAGATTTAGAGCCTTGTAGGGGGGTCCGGTCTGGTCCAAGGATACCACTGGCTAATGCAAGCCCAACCAGGTTTGGTTCAAACCAGCAACTCCCATGGCTCCCAACTGGTCCATTTTGGGAAGGAGAGGAGATGATCACAGTGCCACAGCTGATACACTCACAAACCAAAGAGACTTAGACCTCAAATCTGGGGAGACAGTTGCACAAGTGGGGTGCCCTAACTGGTGGGACAACAACTCCCACAACCCACAGGGGTAATCCCAAATTGATAAATTGTTCCAAAATGTCCCCAAACGCACTTCCAGAGGTCACGTTATCAATTTGGGCTTGGATGCCATACTGCAAGACTCCATCAGGCTATGGTGGGCAGTGTCAGGTTGGGTCTGAGATTTCTCCATTTAATTTTCTTTTTAAAAGTGACATCCTTGCAGAGCCCCCTACAATCTCAAGAACCGTCTCTAAATGACAGTCAGGCACAGTCTCCAAGCCTTTCTCCCCCTGAGACTGATTAGGGTTAGGGTCAACTTCCCTCTGATAACATCAACACCAACAAATAGCCCTATATGGGTATCTCGGCAAGAATAAGAGTACTGGGTCATGCCTTCTCCCAAGTTAACTATAAAACTATGGTCTTTGCCTAAGCTCCTCAACAGGACGGGGCTGATAAGCAAGTCTTGATACCCACCAAGGATGACCGACTCCATGTAGGTCGACGTCTGATTGGGGGTGGAGAACTTGACTGTCTGTAGGAAAATTGAGAAATGATTACAATCTAGTGTTAGAGGGCAGATTTAATAGACGGGCTCATTTCTGGAGGAAAACCAAGAGGACAATTACTAAATCTGAAACATCCTATCACCTCTTAGGAAGCTGAAAATCCAGTACAGGTGAAAATGATTCCTATGCTAATTGCTGCGTGACGACCCTTTTCATTCAGTCATATTTATTAAGCCCTTACTGTGTGCAGAGCACTGTACTAAGCACTTAGAATATACAGTTCGGTTTTCGTTCCTGGCTAACACATGCCGAGACTATCTCTACTCAGATTGGCCTTACTGATGGTCAGAAAACAACCCTGCCATTATAGAAATAAAAATGAAAATAAAATCACACGAAGTTAGAAACTTACTGAGAAATGAAAACAGCTACCTCAAAGTGATAGCTCAAGATGGCCTAAGTGGTAGCTTTGAGTGAAAGTGAAAACAATGATGGCATCTCATAGAGGTTGTTCCAAATCACTAATGGCAGGATACACTATTCAGGACTGGAGAAAGGATTACTGGTGTATTGCCAGTCTGATCTGCTCTCAAGTTAGAGCAGCTAAATGCAAATGTGAATATTTGGAGAGGATGGAAAAAAAAAGAGAAAGTTGAGGCAGAAATACAATGCTCAAGCATAAGAAGGAAAGACACAATTTCCTTCCTTAAAGTTTCTGACCTGGTGAATGATGCTATGTGCCATTAGAGGCAATACACACAGAAGAAATACAAATAGCAATAGGGTCATTTTACAGCAGAGGTGGGGAAAATAATCACATTTGGAAAACGCACAGGAACACACTGTTGCTAGCAGGGTCCAAGTGCATTTTAATTTCAAAGAGAGCTTTGTTAGAGACAGGCAGGAGGAGATTAACCCAGAACGCAAGTCTAGACTGACTCCCATCAACCCCTGCTTCAGCCCAGGAAGGACTCAAACACCAGCGGCAAGAACCCAACTCGGGTTTTAGAATGCTGAGAAGGCCATGGCTCTGGCCTCTGTGGGGGTTAGATAGAGCCACAAAGTCCCTGAAACCCTGCTCCTCTAGCCACAGTGCTCTACTGCTCTCTTATTGATCATCGTCCTTGTCTCTCTAACTTTGAGGATTTCATCTTTCCATGTGTCTGTTGCCAAGCCATTCTGTTGCTCCAGGCTCCCAGCTGAGGGTAAGGATCTGATTCTTCCTCTCCCTCCAGACCTCAGAACTCACTTTGAAACTCCCTGCCTCCTGTTTTTAATTTACTCCTTTGGCTTCAGGATGCTGTCAAGGGGATAGGGAGGAGGCTAACCACATCAGCGTTTTTGAGAGCAAACACATTTGACAAAATCCACATCCACTCGAGAAAATGAGTCAGGGAATACGGTATTTACTTACTCAGTGCAGATTTTGTTCTGCTTGTAAAACTTGTGTCTTGTAGCAAACAACCGAGAAATATATTTGGCATTTTCAATATCATCCTTGAAAAAAAGAGGACAGGGAAAACGTAAATATTTATCTGATTATGTACGCATTTCAGTGCGGTAGGTTCTGGCTTATAACATGTCTTTCCAACTGTATTTCGTTGAAGTGATGACTGCTACCGAAAGAGCTACTGAAAATTTAATAGCAATAACGCCGATTACAGGATGACACGCCATGCCAGCTGGCAAGGAAATCCGTACATCCGACGCTCTGGGATCACCCGGATACGTTTGGCATGTCTTAACATGTCACCATCTATCTCCCAGCTTTAAAAAAGGAACCAACCACACTGAATGAACCCAAACCCTCGTGCAAATTAAGGTGGAATGGAGCGTTGGAAAGGCTAAGCTCTGATCCGGGCCACTATGGAGGCCGATTAGTTGTTGTCCTTACTTCACGGCTGGCTCAAAACCCAGGTCAGCTACAAAAAGTAACCGGAGGTAAAACCCAAGCAGGATTTACCTGTAAACAACTGCAAATGATGGAGGCAAGGACCAGGTGAATAACATAGCTGAAAACCAATGCTAATTGCAGCACGATGACCCTTTTTGTTCTAGGCTAATACACGCTGAGACTATGTCTTTACTCAGACTGACCTCATTGATGGTCGGAAAACAACCCTGCCATTTACAGAAATAAAAATAAAAAATGAAGAGCCAGCTCAAATTGGGTGCATTCAAGACTCCAGAGACTTCAACCCGAGAACTGAAGAGTCAGCTCAAAAATCTGGCACCTAAGACTTGGTGCTTCATTATCTCAGTCCCAAGACTCATTAAAAGCATAATTCCCCAAGCACTTTCGATGCACAGACTCCACCCTTTCTCCCATGCTATCTCTGTGAGAAAGGCTTTTATTCTTCACAGAAAGAGAGAACAAGCGTAGAACATCATGAGTTAAAAGTTCACACAGCCAGCCTCAAAGCATAAGTTTCGTTCTCTCTGTCGGCGAGTTTACTTACTGTATGGAAGAGGACCGTCTCTTCCTTGTTGATCAGCTCTACGAGGATGGCCGACTTGTTGTGTGTTATATTCCCAATATCATTCCACCTATGAACAAGAAACACAGTTGCTCTCTCAAGCGACATATTTAAGAGGTTTCTAAAGTTCCATTTAATAGAATACATTCAAAACATTTTAGGGAGAACTGCAGCCCTGAACAACACTATGGACATTTTCCTCCTTCAAGAAAGGGATCAATTTTAAAGTCAACCACACCCTCCTGTAAAAGAGCATATGAAAGGAGGATGCTAAGCGGCTCAAAATCCTCAAGTGCACAGAGAAATTACAATTATGATAAGCTATGGTTCCACTATGATTAGCTGTCAGGGAAATTTGCAATGGGCTTTTTGGGCTTTGTTTTTAATTTTCTAGATTGAAGAAGTAGACAATTTTGCCTAAGGGCTCTCTAATGAATGCTTCTCAAATACCTTTCAGGAGCCTTTCCTTCTAATGACAGATTGGCACATCTAATTGTTTGCTTCTGACCCAATGCTGGAAGTATTCAAATAACCATAATCCACATCGGCTCTCTTTAGGGCTCATAGTAACACAAATTTGTGTTACTATTATCAATCAGCGTTGGGGTGGCTCAGGGTAAGGGCTATAGGCACACCAGGAGGCAAATAAAACAAATGACAATGAGAGGCGGGCTCTCCAAGCAGTAGCTCTATCTGAAAACCAAGGTACATTCTTGAAGAATGAATTGCATTAAAGGAACTACTGGCCTAAAATCAGAATTTTAAGATCTCAACACCCATCTGCACCAGTAAGGTCATCATTGAATATGAGGGGCCAAAACAGAGAAAGATAGCTCCCTGAACATAATCATTGCTGTCTGAATTTAGTGAGTGCTCACACTGAGATGGAGTCCATTTCTTCAACTCAGTGACTACTTTCAGTAAAATGAAAACCCAAGCAAAGATGAGAATGGCCAAGATTGGGATAAAACCCCTACTGTGCCTTATGAAACAATATAGCAGGGAATGTGTCTGTTTATAGTTACAGTATACTCTCCCAAGTGCTTAGTACAGTGTTTAGCACACACAGAAAGTGCCCAATAAGTATGATTGACTGACTGACCTTGGTAATCAGTAGCTCTTTCAGTTCATAAAAACACTTTTTATCCCCAACTATATTAACATATCTTCTTTATATAGAGGTCTTGCTATTCTAAGAAGGACCTAAAGCTACATAGAATGGACCAAGGGCCATGCAGATTTCTGCATTTTCCAAAATATATTGATGAAAGGATGGAAAAGGAACCATACATTCCACAAACACTGCAGCAAGCTTGAATGTGTTTGGGAGAAAAGTCTAATACTGAGGGACTGAGAAAAAAATAATTGTGAGATACCAGTACTGATCTGGACTAGAATTCCAAGCTGTAAACTACATTCAACTAGGAAGTGAACAAAAATCATAAAATATGAGACACACACACTTAAGGGAGCTTCTTAAAATATCCCTCCTGCAAAGATTAGGTAGCCACAGAATTAAAATCAACCATAAGAGGTGATTTTTTTTAAATGATGTTCAGTCAGTGTTCAGACATCAGCAGAACTGAGAAGTTCCCAAAGGCTACAGTAACAGATCCCTACTGGGACAGAGAATAGCCACTGTTTGTAAAGCATTATCAAAGTCTTAAAAACTCAAAGCCAATATAAATTAAAGTGACTTGAAACCTTTGTTGAATTGTTGTTCCCAAAATCAACCCTCCCAACTGAGTTGGCAAACTCCTAGGCAGGGAACGTTTTTACCAACTCTGTTATATTGTACTCACCCAAAAGCTTAGTACAGTGCTCTGCTCACAGTAAGCAGTAAGTGCTCAATAAATACCACTGATTGATTGTTTCATCAGAAAATTTCACTGATCAGTCAACAGGAATTTATTTAGTACCGAAGATTTCAATTCCGATGGAAGACATTATGCACCTCTATAGGCTCTGAATAGGTTCTCTATCCATCAATCAAAAGCGGTGGTGCCAACTCTTTGATTTATCACTCACTTGGTTAACTCCACTCCCCTCTGCTCAGTAATTTGCAGAAATACATGATGACAAGGCATAAGAAGAAATCCAAGTTAATTTGATTTTACCTGTATATTACAGCTTGCCTTCCAATTCTGTTCCTTACAAATATTCCCATGAAGAAAATGCCAAGGTGCATATTGTTTCCATGATTGTCCTGCACAAAAACATCATTCAGTGATGGTTAGTAACTGCATGAAGGGCTAAATAGTTCTTACTATAGCTTCTATTTAATTCTTTCACTCCTTACTTAAGAAAAGTTATACATTACCCCATAGCACTGAGGACACAGAGCTTTGAGAATTTGCAGGGGCTGGGGTCACTCCCCATAATTCCACAGCAGGAGATCCTTCTCGTATCAGCCTCTATAGTGGCACTAGGGACTCCCCAAATTGATCTCAGCAGCATGAGTGGCCGGTATGTGTGTGTAATGGGGTAGGACTATCTAAGAGACATCTGACAATATAGTGTCTACTAGGAGACACGGCAAAAGAGCCCACCAATGTCATACAACTCAATAAACCACCAATTTCATCTACCTCTAGTCATCAAAAAACATGCCGCAGTGTCCAGAGCAGACACTAGCCAAAGAAGGATGGTTAAAGCTGAATATGCTATAGGTGAATAGCATTATGAATGGTCTTTTGATTCCCAAAATCTGAACTCAAGGACAACAGTTGAAATCTTAGGGGGATACAGTTCTGGTTCAGAGAGTTAACCAACTTGAAAGACACATGGAAGGAGGCAAAGAAGAAAACATTTGAGGAAATTTGGGGAGAGTCATCATTGTTGGCAGAAGGGCCAAAAGCCTTGGGAGAAAGAAGATTTCTGAGGCAGAATGTGGAAGAAGAGAAGCGACTTATTTGTTGAAGAGAGGCAATTGAAAAATTGGAACACCGAAAGATCATATGAAGAAAATCAGTATTAACCCAGGCCAGGGTGAAGGAAGTGAAATGAAAAATGGGTGGAACTGTGCAGAACAAAACAGGTAAATGGGGTGATAGAAAGAATCTTCAGTCACCTCCTAACCCATTCTTATATACATCTGGAATGACTTGTGGGAAAATCCTACATGAAAGCACAGGAAGAAGGGCTAGATTTTATTTGGCTTGAGCACATACTTATTTCTAAAACTTAGATTGAGAATGACCACCTAGTCAAAGAAATTTAGAACTGTATGCTAAAACCCAACCATTCTTTGAAAATTGAAGTTTTTTTGTGCTCTTTGGTCTATTGCTATTGTTTTTCCAGTTGCAGCTGTAACTTCATCTCTATCACCACAGTCATTCATGTTCCAAGCACCCTGTGACCTTGTGTGATCACGGAGAGAAATGGCAGCCAGAGGGAGGGGCCAAGAAGAGAAAGAGAGTCAACAAGGGGAACAAGAAGCAATACTAAACAGCACTGCCACACAACTGAGGATTGTGTTTCCAGCCAGTGTCCCAGAAGGAACACGACTTTAGGAGAAGGGAGATTGTGAATCCTGCTGCACAGACCACGACCAAGATCAATTTTTTTCACATAGGTTCTCGGTCCTGAGATCTCAGGATGGAGGCTTGTCCTTGGTTCCCCAAGGGTGGTAGAACTCTTCCTTACTCTTTCCCCTGAGGGCAAACCAGGGATGTTGTTATTAGGAAGGGAAACTTATCTCAATGGCTCAGCTACTTCTGTTCTCCAGTTTTAACCTCAATGCAGATTGGCCTTGAATTTTTGATTAGCAGATTTAAAAAATACTCCTACCAGGACAATCACAATCCCCTCTATACTGTAAGCTTTGTATGGGCAGAGAACGTGACTACCAAGTCTGCTGTATCTGTACTCTCCCAAGCACTTAGTACCGTGGTCTACACAGAGTAAGGGCTCCATCAATTGGTAACAATGGCAGTTTATTTTACGGGCTTACTATAGGCCAAGCACTGCATTAATCCCTGAGGTAGAGACAGGATAATCAGGTTGAATTTAGTGCCTATCCCTTATCACGCTCACAGTCTAAGTAAGAGAAAGACCAGGTATTGAATCCCCATTTTTCAGAGGAGGAAACTGAAGCACAGAGACGTTAGGTGTCTTGTCCCAGGTTACAAAGCAGGCAAGTGGCAGAACAGGGTCTAGAACCCAGGGCCTCTGCCTCCCAGGCCTGTGTTCTTTCCACTGGGTCCCACCGCTGGAACCAACCAACCTACAGCCTGTCATTTGGCAGCTAGAAAGTAATTTTCCAGAAGAAGGGGAGGAGAGCTTCCTATAGGTTTTTGGGGCCCCAGCCCATCTTGTCAGTCTGTGGGCTGTTGAAATTGAAGTGGTTTCGCAGATGGCATCATGAGGCATTAACACACCAAAAATGGATTACAATCCTACAAAGGACAGCCTCTGGAGAAGTGGAAGAGAATTAAACAAATTTAAAAACTAGCTATTAGCCATTTCACAAACGTCTACCATCCTCTTCTCCCACTGATGCACATGGGTAGTTGCCATTAAGACAAACTGCACATGAGCATCAGAGAGAAAACAGAACACTTATAGACCATTCAGCAAAACCAGCTCAAAGCAAAATGCTCTTGCTGAAATGGTACAAAAGTGTGGCAGCTTCCAGCAAATTACACTAGACAGGGGAACATCCCAAATTGGCCTTCAAGTGGCTCAAGTCCAGAGTTGACTTTTTCTAACTTTTTCTGTCTCTTTCTATCTTCCCCTTATCTGTAATTTATTTTAATGTGTGCCTCCCCAACTAGACTCTTTGAGGGCAGGGATCGTGACTACCAATTCCATTGCACTATACTCACCCAAGCGCTTAGTACAGTGCTCTGCACACAGAAAGCACTCAGTAAATACCACTGATTGATAGATTCAGCATGCCCAGAATGGCCCGTTTTAAAATGCCTGCCTTGTGTCAAATATTTTAAGTGCTTAGAACAGTACTTTGCACACAGTAAGCACCCAATAAATATGACTGAATAAATGAAAAGATTATTCAAAATGTAAAGGCTCCCAGATTCTAGGAGGCAGCTTAATGCTGGAGAGGAGGCCAATACAAATGAAAGGAAACGGGAAAGTTGAATCTCACTTCTTGGCTTTGAACCACTTTTCGAGCTGGTCAATGGCAAAGAGAATAACAAAAACATAGACAGCAGAGTTGCAAGCTGGGAGAGCACTTAATGATTAACACTTTAGAATGGGAAATCGTTCCTGGTCTTCTTAACCAGGTTGAGTAACCAGTCTTTGTCAGACAAGGAGATGAGAATATTTCATTCATTTTATTACCAGTGGGCTTCTAAAGATGAGAAGGGGCTGATAGATTGGATTGCTGTTATAAAGCTGACGTCTTTCAGTCTTTCTAGTTAAGCCTGCTCCCAGTACACCACAGAAGACTTTAGAACCCAAAAGCTTTATAACTGCTCCCTCACTGTGGAAGAGTAGAGATAGGAATCATCATTAGGTAGCAATGCAGGGGTCAAGGTGATCCTAGTGACACTCTAGCAACTGCTCTAACATCTCTCCCCAGATTTCTGGTCCCAGATTCCTTGGAAAGCCTAGGAGCCTGGGAGCCATGATACATTACCTTCACAGGAAAACTCTCCTGTCCAAACCCATCCAAACGTTCCACTTCATTGATATACATAAGTTCAGCTTCCGCTGCCAGGATTCCACTAGGATCAAAATAGCAACAAAAGGAGGAAATGGCTCAGTTCAACATGTTTGTGGAAGATTCTACTCTCTTGAGAGCTGGGGCTTACGAGCTTTAGACTAGAGGATTTTAGGGGTACCAAACCACAATAACATGACACAGCTTCATTTTAGGCTAGGGAAATTTCAGGGGTATCAAACCAGACAGTACAACATCTTCATTCTCTCCAGAACCCCTTATAGCACTGGATTTTATAGAGCAGTGAATCCCAAGTGAAATCACAACTTCAGTTCTTTTGAGAATCCTGTGCTGGGCAAGTGGCACCCCAACCCATCTGAAAATAAAATAGTCAACTCAAGGAAACCATGGACTGTTTTCCATTGGTTGGGAGAGATCATCAGGACAAAAATGAAGATTATTATTTTGGGATCTGATTTATTAATAAGAAAGCCTGGAAATGTAGCAGTGGCCTTCCAACAGTAAAAAGGAAGGATGGGTTGGGTAGGATGTTTGTTTTACAACATTCCAAAAGGTTTTCTAGTAGCCCTAGGTTACAGTTCAGCTCTGAAGAACTTCCTTAACTGGTTACTTCCTTTTAATCTCCTTTGATCTTCACCCCATGAGGTGCTACATCAAAAGCTTCCAGGAAGAGGCTTAGGCCATCAAAATCTCACTGAGCTGATAAATTTTCAGGCCCCTCCCTCTCCATGCACTTCAGAGCTGAATGTGTCTCAGGCAGGTTCCAGGCTCCCTTCCAAACCTTAGCTTTGGTGAAACAAGGCCCCAGAACAGAAGGTGAAACCCCAACCCAGGCCATTTTCCATGGCTCTCAAAATATTCGCCAGCTGGGCTAAAAAGAAGAGCATAACTGCCCACTACAGTTAAATCTAGAGTATCCAAGTGATAGTGAGGCGATGTAATGCAATGGACACAAAATGGTGGAGGGTGGAGAGTAACACACAGCACTGTACTAAGCGCTGGGAGAAAATACAGAAGAGAGAAATAGAAATGGTCCCTGCCTGGCGGGGGCGGGGAGGATGAGGGAAGGAGAGGTGTCATAATCTAAGAGCATGAAGAGGGTAGGAAAAGGAGCCAAGGCAGAAGGAGAGCAGAAGCAGACTTTTCTGAGTCAGTATGGCCACCTGCCTCTGAGCAGTCACTCTGAGCAGACTTAGATTCCAGCCAGGCTGGGGGAACAATAATAACTGTGGCATTTGTTAAGCACTTACTATGTGCCAAGCCCTGTCCTAGGCACTGAGGTAGATATTTGATAATCAGGGCAGTGGGGAGACTAGGGGGTGGGCAAAGCCATCAGTAAACCTGAACAGCAATTTTCAGTTTTCAAGTGGGTGGACTTCAAAGTGTGTTCAGGAGGATTCTAATTCATGGAAACAATAATAACTGTAGCAGTTGTTAAACGATTGCAGTGTACCTTTGAGACAAGTGCTATAGCACTTAGTACAATGCTCTGCACACCAAAAGTACTCAATAAATATCATTATTTATGGAGAGTATTTAATACCCATTTTATAAATGGGAACACTGAAGCACAGAGAAGTTAAGTGACTTGCCTAAGGTCACATAGCATGCAAATGGCAGAACCGAGATTAGAACTGCCCATGTTCTTTCCACGAGGGCAAACTGCTTCTCAAACAATACTCTTCAGCCCTTCCATGCAATGAAAATTTCTATCATTTTTAATAGCCCTGTTAGCTGGCTCATCACTTGGATTCTGGTGGCAACATTAAGATGAAGGGAAATACCATGAAAGTCTTTCAACCTGCACTGCCTTGGATGGATCCAGGGTCCATGACCTCCTGTTGGTACCATAGAATGGAAGAATGCAAGCCTGCAGTGAGAGCTTAGCCTGCCATCTCTTGTACCTAAGGCAGCCACTAGAAGGCCTAGACTGTAAGCTTGTTGCAGCTTGAAGTGTACTCTCCAAAGCGTTTTGTACAGTGCTCTGCACTCAGTAAGTGCTCAGTAAATATGATTGAATGAATGAAGGAGGTAGCTGGATTGGTGGCACCAAGCCACTCGAACCATCCTAAAATTCCACCTCCTCCAACAGGTCTTGGCCACTTAATTCCTAACCCCCTAAGCCACCTAAACCCATCAGCTGCCTCTAGGATTTATGATCCTATTTATATCCATCTTCCATTCTTTGGTTTATATGTTTATTCAAGTGTAACAGTCACATACTTATTTTAACGTCTCCATTTGAAAATGTTTTCATGTTTGCCTCCCTTGCTTGTTTTAAGCATACTGGAGGCAAAGAATATGTCACCTCCTTCTTTGGAACTTTCCCAGGGTGCTTAGTACAGTGCATTGCACCACATGGGTGCTCAATAGATATCAGTAGCAGTAATAATAATTGTGGTATCTGTGTCAAGTACTGTACTAAATGCTGGGGTAATTGGTACTCACAGTCTAAGTAGGACACTTGTCAGCTGTGTGTCTGTGGGCAAGTCACTTAACTTCTCTGTGCCTCAGTTACCTCATCTGTAAAATGGGGATTAACTGTGAGCCTCACGTGGGACAACCTGATCACCCTATATCTACCACTGCGCTTAGAACAGTGCTCTGCACTTAGTAAGCACTTAACAAATACCAACATTATTATTAGGAGGGGGAACAGGTATTGAATCCCCATTCTGCAGAAGAGGGAACTGTGGCACTGAGAGTTAAGTGACTTGCCCAAAACCACACAGTACACATGTGGTCAAGTGAGGATTAGAGCCCAGGTTCTCTGACTCCCAGCCCTTTGCTCTTTCGGCCGTGATGCTTTCCGTATCACTACTACCAGCTAATGCCGCATTGACACAAAGTGCTCCGAACCAGGAGCCACAGTGTCCGGACACAAGACTGGGGGGCCTTGGCACATTGGCTGTAGTGTTTGGGCGCCATCACCTTGGCACCTACGTGCTCCCAGAAAATCTTGCGGAGCCCAGGTGTTGTCATGTATGACAGCATCAGGGACTGAGTAAAGTGGGGGCTATACCTGAGACCAGACCTGGCTTCAATCGTTGCCTTACTCTGCCCCCAGAGAAACCATGTGGAGAGGGGGGAGAGGAAGAGGGGAGAAGTGCAAGTAATGCACGTAAAGGGAATGACAGACAGAGAGGAAGCAAAACTGGTGCTCTGCTCCAGATCCAAATTGGGCAAGCCAATCTCCCATCTATGGAAGACACCCACCAAGTTCCTCTGCCCTTCTCTCTCACCTGTGAGCCTTGTGTTCCAGGGCTACTTTCTGCGTCAGTTCCTCCAGAACAGCTTCCTCAAGGGCCAAGTCCTACAAAGCAGACAGGGGAATGTTGGTGAGAATTCTAGCTGCTAAATAGTATAATATCAGTAATCAAAAAAAATAAAATAAACTCACAACACCCTAGCCCTTGCTGGTGAAGGAGTAGACTACAGCATCTCAAACTGAGAGAGAACTGCAATGGTGGGGTTTCCTCAATAATGCTTTCTTGAGATGTTTTAAGAAAAATCTTCAATTCCCAAATCTGAATTTTCAAACAATGTATCTTTGACTTTTGCTTTAAAATGACCCAACAGGCACTACCAGAACCTCCCTATTTCCATAGCATTTTCCCTCCTTCAGGGTGCATAATAAAGCTGTCGTCTCATGACTTCTTAGCTTCTCCTCTATCCAGCCTGGAATGGGTGCCAGGTAAGAGCACAGATCATGGGACCAGACCAAATGACTGGTGGGATCACCTAAAGAATCCTCAATGTTGATGTTTTGCCAGCAGATATCCAAGTTATTTAAAATTGAGGTGTAATTCTAAACGGAGGCTTCTGAAGCAACTGAGAGTAGGGGGTAGGTTGAACCTGGAGAGGCCCTTGGATCACTTAATCAAATAGGAAAAATGTTCTCTACATGGAGGAACAGGATGCTTTGCAGCTCTTATTTTTCATATACTCACTGATTGACTTACAGAGTCTTCTGCATTCTTTCATTACAGTGAACTGAATATCTAATAGTTGAGAGACCACCCCCCCCCCCAACTTCACTGGCATTTTACTGAGTAAAGGTTCTACGTGTTTAGAAATCCACAGAAACATGAATGCAGTTTTGAGATTACTTTGTAAAACTAATAAAGGAGATATAACATTCAAATGAAGCCCCCCCGCAAAAAACTGGGGCGAAAAAGTTCATAATACCAAAATACACTTCTTTAAACACACACACGACACAAAAAACGAGGCCATGAATATGGTACTCAACTAAAATACCTCAGTCTTGCTCAAAAGGGCTTTCCTGAGATGTTTGTTTCTGCCACAGAAAATTGTGAAAGTGGTGCTGAACTAATGAAAGATTTCAGCATACATGCCTGTACACAGCCGCACACCTGTGGGCTGTGGTCGGTACTTAATTTTATTCTTTTTTCCACTGAAGAAATGTCATTTGAGACATATGGAGCCTTTCAAGATCAAACCAAACCCAAAATGTGGTCTTCATCCTCCCCTCTTAGGTTTTTGGGATGAATTTCTCAGCAAGACAATATTTTTTCTCTCTTCATTAGGAGCCAGGCAGGAAATTTAAGCCACGTGGTAGCAAAATTGTTACTTTTCTCAAAGAACAACATTTATATGGTGCTGGGTGAGTTGCTACGCCCTCCAAAAGCCGCCGTCAATCTAAATGAATACTATGGTCCTTCTCCCCTTCAAATTTTGACTAAAACCCCACCTCCTCTAGTAGGGCATCAATCAGTATTTTTTGAGCATTCGCTTTGTTCAGAGGACTGTGCTAAGTGCTGGGACAATACAGTTAGTAGAAGTGATCCCTCACCTCAAGGAGCTTAATGTCTAAGGCAACCCACATTAACTTAATCTGATTCTGGAAATGCCTATCACCCCAACTGACTCTGAGCATTTGTGAATATCTTGGTAAATTATGTTTTTGCATCCTTTTTTCTGTGTGTTCTTACAAGCTTCTGTCACCTAAACTTTGATGTTAATTTGAGAGTACTTAGGAGTGAGCCATCTCCCCTGTCAGACTGCAAACATCCCAAGGGCAGGGCCCCTGTCTAGACTTCTCTGTTGCTAAGCACAGTGCTCTGTAATCGCTCAGTGTACAACAAACAATCTCACACACTGGCCCAACCCTTAGAAAGCACCATGTCACAGCAAGCTAATCAGTTTCCAAATTGATGCTGTTTGGGGATTTATGCTGTTTGAAGGTTGGAGTGGCTTGCTGAAATGGGTGGAGGAAAAAATTCCTTCTCTGCTTCTACTTCATTAGGGATGGACGGGGGAGGAGATGGATCAAGTCTACTCAAAATGCTTTAAGCTGGAAAAAGTGAACTACCAGCTTTGTTGGAAACATGAATTCTATGAGGGAGGGAGGATCCAGCTGCATGGAGCGAATGGGGTGACTGACGCAGCTCTGCCAGGATGATAGGGCCTCAGAGAAGGAGGAAAAAAAAGGGAAAATCTGCAAGTTCTCAGTGGGGGCTGTCCTACAGACTGGGCGGTGGAGACCAGTTTCCTGACATGTACATGGACCTACTTGAGAATGTGGTTGTTTCCCTCTAGACCGAAAGCTCACTGTGGCAGCGAACTTGTCTGCTAACTCTATGGTACTGCACTCCCCCAAGTGATTAATACAGTGTTCTGCATATAGTAAGCACTCAATGAATACCACTGATTGATTCTGGCTGGTCCCTAGGAGAGGGGAAGCAAAAATAAGAGACACTGAGCTGCTTGAAAGGCTGCTGTGGTACTGGCAAAGCACATGAACTTTCTGCAATGACTAGAAATGGCACAGGAAAGACAGCCAAGCCCAGTTTCCACAGGTGCTCGAAAAAGTAGATTTTACCCAATCGATCATTAATAACATCTACTAAGCTCTTACAATATGCAAAGCACTGTCCTCAGCACTGGGAAGGACTCAATCAGTGGTATTTATTGAGAACTTACTGTGGGCCAAGCACTGTACTAAGCACGTGGGACTGTACAATATAACAACACATCAATACAGTAAACTGCAAACTCCTTGTAGGCAGAGTTCCTCGTAAGCTATCACGTTACAACTCCTTGGTACTGCACTCTCCAAGGAACTTAGTGCAATGCTCTGCGCACAGTGAGTGCTCAATAAATGCCTCTGATTGCCTGAATGCATCAACATTAATGCTGACACAGTTCGGGTCCACAAACAGGGGGAGGCCAGATCCATAAGGGGGAAAAAATTCTAACACCACAATCAATGAACGATATTTACTGAGCACCTATTATATGCAGAGCATTGTACCAAACTCTTGGGGGTGTATAATACTTGGAAGGCATGATCCCAGCCTTCCAGGAGCTTACTGTGGATGAAACCACTTTAAGAAACAACAGTTCATTCTCAGTCATTAGCATGACTTAGTGGACAGAGCACAGGCGAGGGAATAAGAAGGACTTGTGTTCTAATCTCAGTTCTGCCACTTATCTTCTTTGTGACCTTGGGCAAGCCACTTCACTTCTCCATGCCTCAGTTCCCTCCCCTAATGGAGATTAAGACTGGGAGCCCATGTGGGACAGGGATTACGTACAATCCAATTTGCTTATATCTACCCCCAGCATTTAGTTCAGTGCCTGGCACGTAGTAAGCACTTAATCAATACCACAGTTATTATTATTACCTTATTATTATTCCTCAGTTGCACAGACTCATACCTGTCCTAACTCTAAGTAGTCATTCCTCACATTGTAGGGCCAAATTTCTGTACTATGATTGTGGGGGGAGGATGGGGCAGTTCCAGTCCTCTGGACAAACACTGCCAACCATGGAGCCCAAAAGTCGGGGAGCTCCAGAGTGCATGTCGATGGACGTCTTCCCACCACTCTTCCGGTCCCATTATCTACTCACCCAGACACTAATTCCAGGGTACAGGGAATAGAATTTATTCCCCATGTTGCTTTGTCTTTCAGTTTTTTTGCAGCCTTGTGGTAGCTAGTTAGGGGCTTCCTATTTTGGGTGTCTCTGTGGATGGACTGGTCCTAGTTGAGCTACTGGAGTTGTAATTCTGACCAAGTTTTCACCATGTATACGAGGACTTGATTGGGGCTCTCCCTACAGTCCATTGTCAGGTTTTGGGATCTTGGGAATTCATTAATGTAGTTCACATTATTCCCCATGGGAAACTGTACTCCATTTAGTGTTCTTTTGCTTATCACTCTATTTTCACAAAACCAATGAACCAACTTAAGTGCATTACCAGGGTACAGTGCTGCTGGGGTACAATGAAGATGACTATCTTTCCGGAAAGGCTTTGACTCCCCGCAAGGCAAGAAACTCTTGTCCTTTACCTTGAGGAAACATTATTCAGGTGACATGTATATATTGATATATTTATTCCATTTACTCTACTGATTTTTTTCTCTCTTCTGGCTATTTGCTGTCAGGAAATATATCTTTGGTTTTGCTCTCAATCACACTGTATGCACATAATTTGTATCTGCCTGTCTCCCTCATTACACTGTAAACTCCTGGAAAGTGGGGTATAAGTCTACTACTTCTAATGTATGCGCCCAAGCATCTAGTACAGTGCACTATACAGATGTGCCCTGTACATAAATATTAATGAATGGCCAAGTAAGTACACCCTGCTTCCAGTGTGTTGAAAACAAAAAAGCTCCAAATTTAATCACAACCACAAAGAATAAGAACCAGAGAAAAATGTACTCACCATTGGAAATAACACATATTCTCTTAGGAAATCTTGAGAGGCAAAATGATTGTAGTCCCCAAAATCAGCTGAGATAAGGGAAGAGAGAGATAAAACAATTACTATATTACTAAAGCAAGAGTGCAAAAAAAAATCTGTAAATGCCAATTGGATGAAGTGATATTTTAAGTGGCAAGATTTCTGACATGGGTAAGTGCAATAGTTCTGAAGGACACAGTGAATTATTGGCTTCTTTGACCACTTTTTACAAATATGCATTAACAATTTTAACTACCTTGAGACAAAATCCTTCTCCAAACAATTTAAATGAAAATGATCCCAGTATCACTGCAACACAGATCATTATTAAAGCTGCTCGACAACCCCCAAAACAACCACTATCTCACCTGCACTCACTTCACGTATTTCTTAAGATTTTTCCCTGACTCTTCCTATTCCATTTTTGTTCCCTATAGAATAGAAGCTGTGAGCTCCTTGTGGGGAAGAAAAATGTCTGTTAACTCTGATGTATTGTATTCTTCCAAGTGCTTGGTACAGTGCTCTGCATATAGCAGGTGCTCAATAAATACCATTGATTAATATAGAATATGACAAAGGTAACCACTCAGTGCATTTCTGTTCCTCACACTTAACAAAATATACCATACATCAGGATTGTGTCTTGTGAAGTTCTTGAAAGGAGATCCTGTAAAATATTATTATTTTTAGACAAAGCTTCACTTAACTATTTACTAAACATACAGCAGATAAATTATGAAAGCTAATTCCCAGTGGTGGGAGCGCTTAACTTTATTTTGATTTTAAATACTGAAAAGAAAACTTTATCTACATCTTTAACAATTTCTGAACCTGGAAATCCCCTCTAGTTGGCAAAGGATCTCACACCTCTAGAAAATTTCAGCTATTGCAAGATGCCAAAAATGTTGTTTTTGTTTTCCAGAAGTACATTGGGGCATATTCCAAAGGAACTGGGAACGAATCTGCCAACTCTGTGTATTGTACTCTCCCAAGTGCTTAGTGCAGTGCTCTGTACATAGTAAGCGCTCAATGAATATCACAATACTACTAATTGAGTGATATACTAAAGCAACCAAACACGCCTATGTTACAAATACAAGGGATATCATATATCCTGGTCTTAGAAAAAGAGGTATGTTTTAAGAATCTTATCAGGTTTCATGCAAAAGAACTTAGGAAAACACCATCTGATTTTAAGAGCAAAATATTTTATATGCTGGACTCTTCACTGAAAGAAGAAATGACTTCTTGTGTCACCTATGAACCTAGCAGGATAATAATTGCATTTTTGGTGAGGTATATATGTATGAACAACAGAGTACTCTCTCTTTAGCACTACTTTTTTCTCCTTGGGCTTTGGGACCTGGCTTCCTTTCAAACATTACAGGACTTCCCTTTAGGACAAACACTGTAAAACTCCAGATAATGAACCTGGAAAGACAATACATGAAAGAAGCTCCAGCAAGTAAACAACAAGAGATCCAGGAAATCACAAATTGGTAAGGAAAGATTGTAACTAATTTCAAATACTTGGCCTGCTGGTTTACCTTTATGGTTTCTCTTTAGGTCTTTGGCCTGTCATTTCGGCTCCCTTATGCCATGGTTATTATGGGCTGGCTTCCGTAACTGTTGTGCCTGGAGCCTTCCTTCATATCCTGAAAGTTTTAGGTCTTTCGCAGGTCAGAGATGCTATAAAATACTCTGAAATCTTCTAACCACAGGGTAGCTCAAGAGCTCGCTGATTTTGAATATAGACTAGACAGAGATGGCCAAATCCACTGACACCCTAAGGTGGATTTTACAACAGATCAACAAAGGGCAGAGAGAGGGTATGTAAGCTAATTTTTCTGAGCCTTGAAGGTTCAGAATCAGTTCAGGATTTGGTATGAGGTTCAGACTTCTGAGCCACCCAATGGAGCTCAAAGTCAAAAAATTTTGTACAGCAAGAGCTTACTAATCATTGGCTTCTTGATTGCTCATTTTGGGGGCTTGTTCCTCAGATTAATAATGAGAGGGGAAGTGTGGTCTTTTAATTAAAAGAAAGAATTTCACCTTCTTCTTCTGAACCTATTTTCCCAAGCAAAAGTAACCAAGAGAATCTCAACAAAAGGTAACAATGAATATCCCCTGAATTAAAGGACATTTCCCAACTGTATACGCATGAAGTTCAAAGATAAATTTAGCCTAATACATGCTAATCTTTTTGCATTATAATTGCATATGAATCTACTTGAATGCTAAAAGATCATTAAAATTACACATGGTTCATTTTCATCAACTGAATAATTCAGCACACACACACACACAACATATTCCCTGAAATGTGGTGCTCATTTCAAGGACAAATGCAAGCTGCTATTTCTCTCAATCGGACCAGCCGTGACTCATTTTCAAAACAGCTCTCCAAAAAGGTCTCGAGAATCCTGTCCTAAAATAAAATTTCCAACTTTCCAGGAGCTTCGGGTTGAAGCTGGAAAAAACAACAACCAGGTAGGGAAGTTTGAGTCAAACCATTTTCTGGTTGAGAATCCACAGCAGCCCAGCCATCTCCTGGAAGAAATTAGAGAGGGCCCGAATATTGAAGGAACCTGCACCTTACCTTGCACAGCTAAGCCAGCTAGCCGGATTGCTTGATCCAAGGTAGATCGCAACTTCCCATCGAGCACATCTTTTTTTACTTGCAGGTAATACTGGTACCTAAAAATGGGAAAACCAAGACCATGAGAATCATAGAACAAGTCTAGTATTCATCTTGCACACACAGTGAATGGACCCAAAAAGTGCACTTTATCTACCTATGTAGATGAATTCTAGCTCTGTAAGGGTACATGTGCTTTTGATGTAGTAAGTGCCACTTCACATCCATCCTCAGTTGGTGAAGAGTTTCACCCAATCTGGTGTGCCAGGAGGATACGATTCTGATAAGAACCAGTTTCTCACACCATACAGCGAGAGCAGAATACTTTTCCACACCTGGGCACCCACCATCAGTCACAGTTGCCAGAGTTACAGTCAATAAACACGTGCTATAGATGTGGATCGAATGAGAGCACATTCCTGCATAACATCTGGAAACACAACATAGGAGAAATAGTCCTGAGGGGAATTCACAACAGAGGACCAGTTGAATTATCCAACTGCACATGTGGTCCAATACCAAAAGATTGGCAAATCAGAAAAGTGATTGGCTTTTCAAAGCCCAAACCCAGCAAGCACACCTGCTACTTTGAACTGCAAACCCTGGCACGTTAAAGCTTTGTACTGCATATCTTCATGATATGGTAACCTACTGCAACCTTGCCCTTTCTAACCCAAAATTTGCTCCCAAACGTCCTTTTAGAATGAACCGAACACCCAAGAATACAGGCGACTTTTCGTTTTCATTCTGGACTAAAATCGGGCAGGAATTTTAAGATGAATGGGAAGTGGGAAGAGGTAGACTTCGAAGAGCTAACTGGCCAGGAAACCAGAAGACCCCAAATAGGGTCTTTTCAGACTGGATTCTCCCAGGTCTTATCGGAGATCCAAGATGAGCAAAGTTGGCAAGGTAGCAAGGACTCCTATATCCAATAATCTCCTCACACCTAACTACTATGTCTGCTCCCTTTTCTGTTGGTTTCTGGATTCATCCCTCCTTACACTTCGTTCAGGGGTTCCAGCTTTGATCGTCAGAATCCACCATGACTTCTTGACTTGACTCAATTTCTTCACCGGACTTAAAACAAGGTTATTCAAGGGGCCCATGCCTGGCCTGGTAGAAAGGGCATGGGCCCTGGGAGTCAGGAGACCTGGGTTCTAGTCCTTGCTACACCAGTACCTGCTCTGTGAACTTGGTCAGGTCACTTTAACTCTCTGGGCCTCAATTTCCTAATCTGCAAAAAAGGATAATAGTACCTATCTCCCACTCACACCATGATATTGAAAGGATAAAATGAGATAATTCATTTGAAAGCTCTTTGGAAAAATAAGAGGTACACAAATTATAACGTCTAATTATTGTGACAACCTCCAAGGGTTTAAAAAAACGGTCGCCTGTACTTGGTGTAAGAGTAATTACTATGGGCCAAGCACTATGCTAAGCACTGGGACAGATACAGGACAACCTGTCCTACAAAGAGCCCATGGTCTGAGAAAAGAGAAAAAATATTTTATTCCCATCTTGCAAAGGAGGAAAGTGTCTTAAATCAATAGCAAGTTTAAAATGAGGGTGGCCATCACAGATGCAAATTGACCTCTGCCCAGATGTAAAAATAGACATAGCCTGGCAAAAGATTCCACTATACTGGGGGGAGACTGGGTACTCAGGACTCTGCCTCCCTTTCAGGTCTCTTCTAGAAATTTGTGGAAGCACTGAATGTGAGAGAGGTTGGTGAATCTGGAGGGCACTGGGGGAGGTACGATGGAGCGGGGTCACATCTTTGCTTTTCTGGAGAGAGAGAAAGGATCCAAAATACTAAATCGTTTTAAAAACACACTTCAAAAAACATTAAAAAGAGGCAAGGAAACCAAAGCCAAAATATTCACATCTGTCACACTGGCACCCCCCCCCCCCACACACACACACACATCCCAACCGCTCTATCAGCAAAGACCCAAACCTCGGTTCTCTCTTTGAAAATGCTCCTTTGAGTCAGGTTAACACTAGAGGTGGTTTTATATATTTACTATAATAAAGGTACCTGCTATTTGCTAGCTAGATGGCACTCCAAGGAATAGGAGAGTTGATAGCAAGTCTGAACAAAGCCATAATTATACAGCTATCAGGTTCCACCACTCCACTAAACAAACAGAACTGGAACAATAAATGTTTTACATTAGCTTCTATTGCTTCAAGAAGTGTGCATACTGTCAATTACATGCAAGGCTCCAGGTTTTATGGCTCTATTAGAAAGTAACAACTGATCTATGTTAAAATATATATTCTAATGCAACCCATCCATCATACAGCTGGAAAAACTGAGTGAGATTTGAAGCTGAAGAAAATGATGGGTTTCTAAAGATTGACTTTGCACTACAAAGTTCTTAATGGTCAGACTTCCTGCCTGATTTTCACACCATTCTTTAAAATAAGTTTCACCAGTATCTGCTGGGACATGGCTGGGGCCCTCTGGCACCCCCTTTGAATTAGCCCTTTTTTTTGGCACAGAACTTGTATCTTTATGCTATTTATCAAGGAAATAGTGACCTGACCCAAGCCCAGCTTAAACACCAGTTTGGTGTTTTTGGTGGCCTGCAGCCATGGTGCCAGAGTCAGGAGAGATAACCGGGCTTAGCTGATTGGGCTTAACCCTTCAGAGTTCTCTCATACTAGCTCTCCCAAGACAAACGGCAGGGTCTTGTGGAGCCCACTTTCCTCTCAACTCCCTAAAGCCTGGAATCTTTTCCTGGCTTCTCCTCACCAAACTTTTCCCTTCCTCTAGACCATAAATTCACTGTAGGCAGGGAACATGACTACCAACTCTGTTGTAGTGTACTCTCCCAAGTGCATAGTACAGTGCTCTGCACATAGACAGTGCTCAAATACAATTTATGTATTCCTCCTTTCAAAAAGCTTTTGAAAACTCACCTCCTTCAGCAGGCCTTCCCCTGTTTAAATGCACCTGACCCATTTGTTCCTGGAAATATTCACTCCTGCTGTTAACTTCCATGGTTTTTTCTGCACCTCGATTTTTCACATGTCTCTAGCCAGCTGTTTCCAGGATTCTTATAGCACTGGGGCATCACACGAGATACCCGAGGTGGCTTGAGTCGGCTAAGGCGGACTACGGAAACCACAGAGGCTAGAGGTGGCTACTCTGTGGGAACTACCATTAGAGAGATACCTGTTCTTCCCTCTTAGACTGTGAGCCCCAATTTGGGACAGGGACTGTGTCCAATCTGCTTATCCTTTATCTACCTCAGTGCCTAGTACATAGTAAGTGCTTAACAAATACCACAGTCACAATTGCAGATACTGAATAGGGTTCCCATTTGAGACTTGAGTTCAGGCCACAACTGGGAACAGGGAGAGAACTACACAGCTCTAGAACCAGAGAAGCAGTGTGTCCTAGTGGATAGAGCACAGGCCTGAGAGTCAGAAGGACCTGGGTTCTAATCCCATCTCTACCACTTGTCTTCTATATGATCTTGAGCAAGTTACTTCACTTATCTGCGCCTCAGTTACCTCACCTATAAAATGAGCATTAATACTGTGAGCCCCTTATGGGACATGGACCGTGTCCAACCCTTTTTAGCTTGTACCTACCCCAGCTTTTAGCACAGTGCCTGGCATAGAGTAAGTGCTTAACAAATACCATAAAAAATTAAAAACAAACCAAAAACAAAACAAAACAGTGAGCTGGAGCCTTATAACCCATGAATAAACCTGTAGGCTTCTCTTCTCTCCTGCAGAACTCCCCAAAGGACAAGCTGAACCCATCTTCAATTCTAGTCTGTCCTCCTTTTCTAGGTCCTCAGCAACTCTCACAGTGTCTGCTAAGAATGCTGCTTTCCCATTGGCCCTTAAAATGGAAAAAATGACGACTCCTATTCTTCAGAAAAATAAAATGAGGCATAAGAAAGGTAACTTTTCTAGGGCCCCATAAGTCAGTGGTGGAATCTAAAAGAGTAACTGCCTTGTCGGATTCCCAATCTCCAGACTTGGACCACCTTGACCCGCTCTTGTCAGTGCCCCCCAACAGCCCCCTTTGTCCGTGAGGTCCACTGCAGACCTTAGATCAGGCTCCCTTAGAGGAATCATTCGGAGTGGGTCTGAATCAGAGCAATGTTGATGAGACTCTGCTACGACTTAACAGGGCTGCTGGGTTTCTGTGGGTGGGAGTAAAATGTCAGTGTGTTTTAGGAATGGTCATCATTCTATCCTATACATTTTCCCTCTAGAAACAGTCTCATAAAAACATCACTGTCAGGTCTGATGGTGCTTTGGAGAAGCTTTCTTAGTGCCAGCAGCCAATTAAAACTGGGACAAAGAATGGGGAGGCTGACTTTGTTATTGTGAAATGAGCTTTTCAGCTACAAAGCAATGATCCTTTCTTCCAGCCCTTACTTAAGGAAAGTAAAAACAGTAGTAGTAAAATAGGGTTAAAGAACAATAGCGTATTTTAGAAAAGCACTATTTAATGAAAGTTTACCACACCCCATCATGAATTTGGGAGAGAGAAGCAGGGGGAGGGAGGAAAGCCTGACCCTCTCTTGCCAATGAGAAGAATTATTTGCTGACTTTTATTAAGAGATTTCCTTTGAAAATCTAAGCCTTCAATGACAATTTTTCAACATTTTCTGTAAATGAAAGACCCCGGGGCAGTACATCTGGCTGTGGGAGAAGCCAGTTGAAGAATTTTAGGCTAATTTTGCCCTTACAAATCCAGAATTAAAAACATTCTTCTTGGCCCTCTGAAGCATGGTTGGACACATATGTAGTCACTCAAGAGAAATCAGCTTCCACCTCAACCAAGTTTACTCCATAAACAGAGAGGGCTGGTTTGTGGCATGCACATGGCAGTAGAGATTGAGCTCCTGTAGCAGAAGAAATTTCTCACATTGAGAGTTGTTAAACTCTTCACCTGGTGACTGTGGGAGGTCTTTCAAAACAGTCTAGATCCTTCACAGACTGGGATTGTTCTAGCTTGGTCTTGGTCCCAGTTGGAAGCAGTGCATTAAATGCATTAAGTCATCCCTCAAGATGTCTTCCCCAGCCCTTGAATCAATCAGTGGTATTTACTGATCTGTGTGCAGAGCACTATCCTAAGTGCTTGGGAAAATACAACAGAGTTGGTAGACATGTTCCCTGCCTACAACAAGCTTGCGTGCACGTATGTGTGTGTGTGGGGGGGGGGCACTGTACTAAGCGCTACAGAAGACACAAAGCTAATAGGATTGGCACAGTCCATGTCCCACGTGGGGCTCAATCCCCATTTTAAAGATGAGGCAACTGAGGCATAGAGAAGTTAAGTGACTTGCCCAAGGTCACCCAACAGACAAATGGCTGAGCTGGGATTAGAACCCAGGCCTTCTGACTCCTAGGTCAATGCTCTTTCTACTAGGCCACACTGTTTCTCTATTTTGTTCTCAATACATTACAGTTTCTTTCACTTCCACCAATCCTAACGCTATAGATGCTTCTTTGGCCAATCTTTCACTCAGAGGCCTCATTAACACTAAAAGACTGTTAGCTCACTTCCAGCCCTGCCTTCAACAAACCTTGTTGCCCTAGACCAACCACTTCACCAAATACAATACCTCCACTTCCATCTAAACAGGAGGTCACTGGCCATCCAGTGTCTGAAGGAAGGATGATCAATGAGCCTATGCCCAGGGGTGCTGGATTTTCCCACACAGGAAGGTGTTTTGGTTCTTAGCATGGTTTAGAAAGCAATGAGAAGTCTAGAGGAGCAGCTTGGCCTAGTGGAAAAGGCACAGAAGTGGAAATCTGGAGACCCATGTTCTTATCCTGGCTCCACTACTTGCCTGTTCTGTGACCTTGGGCAAGTCCCTTAAATTCTTTGGGCCTCAGTTTCCTAATCTGTGAAATCAATCAATGGTATTTACTGAGGGCTTACTATGTGCAGAGCACTGTACTAAGTGCTTGGGAGAGTACAATATAAGCAAATTAGCAGACACATTCTCTGCCCATAATGAGCTTACCGTCTAGAGGGAGCTTACAGTCTAGAGGAAAAATGAGAATTAAATCCCTATTCTCTCTTCTCCTAAGACTATGAGCCCCATGTCTGACAGGGAATGTCTAATAGGATTATATCATGACTCTACCCCAGTGCCCACCACATTGTAAAGCTTAACAAAACCTGTAATGACTATAGTTGAATACAAAGAGGCTCTTCCCTTACGCACAGTCCTGGATGCCATCCTTGGCACCGGTCCACTTCTACACACCTAATTATGCCTCCCTAAGTTCCCTGGAACTCATGAGAGTCAATCTCTTTCTCTCTCTCTCTCTCTCTCTCTCTCTCTCTCTCTCTCACACACACACAAGTATTTTTTAAAGCTGATAACAGAAGGCAGTTGTGCTGAGTTTCTTGGGCAGAAACAGATTATAAAGCTTCAGGACTTGGAAATCAAAAGGGCTTGAGATAAGGTAGCCTAGGGAGTGTGGGTGGAGGGTGGCTCAAGTGAATGGCTCCCAGACTGCCTGAGAAGCCAAGCTCAGGGAAGGACGTGGGAATAGAGCTTCCGTGAGGGTCCCAGGAATGAGAACTAGTGAGCAGTGGGAAAGCACCTTAATATCAGCCCCCGGTCCAGGCCACGGATGGGGAGTCCTGGTTGGAAAAGCCGGCCATGGGGAGTTTAGGAGAGTTTAGAAGCAGAAGAGTAAGTATGAGTCCTGGCTGCATGTCAGAACCTAATCAAATCAGAGAGAGACTCAGTCAACAGATGGATTTTCCAGAAGTTTCCACAGACCCCACCCTAGAGTGTCAAAATGGCTGGGGTGGCAGAATGCTAGAGGAAGGGAAATGGCCTCAGAAGTAATGGGGCCTAGAGGACAGAGCACAGGACTGAGAGTCAGAAGACCTAGATTTTAATCCCAGTACCATCACTTGTCTGCTGAGTAAGCTTGGTTAAGTCATTTACTCCTCTGTGCCTCAATTTCCTCATTTGTAAATATGGGGATAGGATACCCATTCTTTCTCTCCCTCAGACTGTGAGCCATGTATGGAACAGAGATTTTGTCTGACCTGACTCTCTTGTAGCTAGTCCAGTGCTTGGCACAGAGTGCTTAACAAATGCCACAATTATTATTATAATTTCCAGGCTCTCTACCAACACAATAAAAAATGGTATTTACTGAGCATTTCCTGGGTACAGAGCACTGTACTAAGTGCTTGGAGGGCACACTACAGCAGGGTTGATAGACACGTTCCCTGCCCACACTGAGCTTACCAACCCCTCTTTTCTTATAGCATTTGTTAAGTATTGAGTATGTGCCAGGCACTTTTCTAAGCACTCGGTAGATACAAAGTAATCAGGTTGGACATGGTCCATATCCTACATGGGACTCACAATCTTCATCCCCACTTTACAAATGAGGTAACTGAGGCACAGAAAAGGTAAGTGACATGTTGAAGGTCACACAGAAGACAAATGGTGGAGCTGGGATTGGAATCCAAGTCCTTCTGACATCCAGGGCCATGCTCTATCCATTAGACCATGTTTTTTCTCTATTGCAATTTCCACCCTACAAGCTTTATGTGCACAGTGCAACTTCGTAAACAATCGGGTGGTGTTCCCTAATTGCCTGCAGTGGCCCAGAAGTGAGCTCAGAAGGTGTGGCCTGGAGGAGCAGAGAGAGGCCCTACAAAGAGAAATAGTTGAGTAGAGCTTGGTATAGAAAACTGAACTATGTGAAAAGCAGAAGAGAAAAATGCTCTGCTCTGGTATGTCCTCATCTCCCCATGGCAACATCAATTCCTTGGCTGAAAAGAAGGTGTAGAGTTGGTCTCTGTAAATTTTCAAGAAACGTGATAATGAATTAAATATATTTCTATAATACTGTGTTCAAATTGTTATCGCATGCTAGTATCCATTAATGATATTCGTCAGCCTCGCCCATTAAATTGTAAGCTCCTAGAAGACAGGGAACATGGGCGTTGCTACAGTTACACTCTCACAACCACTTAGAATGGTACCTAATATTCAATAAGTGTTCAATAAATGTCATTGATTGAAAGCAGGGGGGTCAAAAAACAGTGTTTTTCTTCTAATGATAGGATTGATCTTTGCTAAGCGCTTCCTATGTGCTTAGCTCTGTGCTGAGCACTAGGGTAAATACAAAAACAATTTGATTAAACACAGTCCCTGTCCCACATGGGATGATTAAAGGGAGAAGGAGACCGAGTATGTACTTCCCATTTTGCAGACAAGGAAATTGAAGCACAGAGACGTGAAGTGACTTCCCCCAAGTCAAGTAGCAAGCATGTGGAGGAGCTGGAATTAGAACCCAAATCTCCTGCCTCAGTCCCATGCTCTTTCCACTAGCTGCACTGCTTCTCTGTTTATTTTCTTTTTTTTCTCTTCTCTTTCTTATTTTCCTTTTAGCCACTCCACATCCTTGCTGTGTTAACTTAGCAGATCCCTGCAAAAATACATCTTGGTGTCTGCCCAGATAGGATTTCTCAATTTACTGCCTGAAGGATTGTATTAATCTACCTTCCAGAGGACAGCCAACTGCATTGTTTCACAGGCCAGGCAATCAACACACCTGCACCTCTCCAGGACGCTGAGAGTTCTTGCGCAAAATTGATCCAGGGCATGAGACAAAACATCAACAGCAGGAGTCTGTAACCGAGGGTCTCTTACCAGTACCTTTCCAAGTCAAAGTCTTACCCTTCCGCCTCACCTCCTCCGAACCGCAAGCTAGAACTTGTGCCGGGGCCTGCCGAGGTGACAACTCTCCCCAAATACAATTCGCTTGCTCCACGAGAGCTATGTGCCAGCTTTTCAAAACCTGTCAATCTCTTCCCCATTTAGCAAGAAATAACTACAGCACATCTGACCTCCAACTGAGAGTCCCGTAGGTTTAGTCTTCAATGAGTCAAAGCATTATAATTCCCCTTAAAAAGGGGAACGTGGGTTTAAATAGACATACATATATAAACACACGCACACATGCACACTCCTTAATCGTGGAGTGAAAAGAGGCCGTGATAAGCAAAGTTTTGCAAGAGTGAAGGGACCTGCCACAACCTGAACCTTGTTTTCTGCTCTTGAACTCTTGCATTAATTATAACAAATTACAGGGAGACTGAGTATAGTTTATAAGAGCAATAAATTCCCTAATGATACCCTATAATTTAATCAGGGTTACTCCAAAATTATAATTCTTTACAATACATTACAGGATGGGAGGGAGAGTGAGGAGAAAAAAAATGTCAACAGATCTCTCCTTTCTGCCCCATTCCATGTGACTTTGACACCTCCAATCAATCGATGATATTCACTGGGGGCTTACTATCTGCAGAGTACTGTACTAAGAGAGTGCAATACAAAATAGTGGGTGGGCACAATCCCCACCCTCAGGGAGCTTGCAAAAGTTTGCAACCCTTTGCTACTGTTGTATCTGTTTGCCCGCACACCACCATCTAGATTGTGAGACCCTCCGTGGGAAAGGAATCATGTCTGATATGTTATATTTCTATCTACCCAAGTTATGGCACAGACAAAGGGTTAATAAATACCACACCTAACTAGTGTAAACACATGCAGAATGCAGGTGGCTGGGTAGAAGGAATTCAGTAGTAAACAGTGAATCAATTACTTTGCCGTGCCAGGAATCTATCTGGAAAAGCCACAGCAAAGTGACAGAGAGAGTTTAGGCAAACACAGCTCCACCCCCTAACCAGCCCTGCTGCTTTTCCTGATTGATCCAGTTGGACTACATTGATCACATTCCCCAGATCATACTTTAATTCTCTTTGTTTGTGGAGCCCCAGCCTTCATAGAGGATATTTTCTTCACCTCTGAGTTAAACCAAGTGGGTCGTCTTAGAAACTCAAGATACTGCGGTATTTGGCTAAAAAGTAGAGCTATGTATCTATGACTTGGGCTTTGACCAATCACTGTGCTTATTAAGCGCCTAGTCTGTGCAGAGTAAATGTAGAAAGCACTTGGGATAACACAACAGACTCAGTAGACGTGTGCCCTGCACTCGAGATCAGAGAACTAAGTACTTCATACACTTCAGTCCCCCTTATTGCCCTTCTGTTCCTTCACCTAATCTTTTATGCTATCTACCTCCTGCACTTACAATTATTACTAAGGTGACCCAACATCCTGATTTAAGTGAGACAGTCCTGGAAATCTGGGGGTCTGTCCAGCCTGTTTAGGTTCTTCAAGAAATGCTTTGTGTCCCTAAAAACCTAAGGAAAACTAAATGGTCATCTTACACCTAAACTGGAGGGGAGTCTTAAAGGGAAGGCAGATAAAAGTACACAGTCTTCCTTCCCCTTCCTTACATTCAAATTAGATTAAACACAGTCTCTGTCTCACATGTGGCTCAGTGTGCTGTACTAGGCACTTGGGAAGTACAGAGTAATCAAAGTGACATGTTCCCTACTCACAGGAAGCTTACATTTTAATGGGGGAGATGGAGGGTAAAGAAGTGAAAGGTAGTTGCAGCTGGTCGGCTAGCCTTGGGGCCCGGGCTCGTGGGTCTGGAGCTGGCTCCAGACATCCTCTGGAGACACAGCCCAGAGGGATCAGTTCACCTGGGTCCAGGCTACAGCTAAACCTGAGTGGAAATGGCAAATATGGCAATGGTGGGGGAAGCCGGTGAATTCTTCCTTCATCCCCCTCTGCTCTTCCCTCCTCCCTCCTTTTTATCATTCTCTAGTCTTTCCTCTTATTCCCTCCTTCTTTTTCCCTCTCTCCAGCCCTCTCTGGTCGCACCCAGTCCCACTTTAGGGGACAATCTTTCTGGGGAACATATTTGTAGCCATTTGCGGCTCTCTCATTCAATTCCTTCCTAACTGCCTACGGCATCAATTCATGCTTGACACCCACTGGGCTTAAATGAACACTCATGAATGAATGAATATGCCTAAACACAATTCTTTCATCTTGCCTGTCATCAACCCGAGGTGAATACAGTGGATGAAAAGGCAGCAGAGTCAAGGCCACAATACCTGGTGGCAGTACATTTAGGAATATGCATTCGCTGGCACAGATTCTGGTACACTGATTCCCCTAAATTCAAGTCCTGTTCAAAAGATTAGATGCCACGTAAATCAGGGTAGAGTTCCACATCTATAGCCAAGCCCAGAATTCAGAGCTTCTGAAATAATAATAATAATAATGATAGTTTTTGTTAAGCACTTACTATGTGTTAGACACTGTTCTAAGTGCTGGGGTAGGTACATTCTAATTAGTTTGGACACAGACCCAATCTCTCTTGGAGCTCACAGTCTAAATAGGAGCAAGAAGAGGTATTTAATCTCCATTTTACAGTTGAGGAAACTGAAGCACAGAGAAGTTAAGTGATTTGTCCAAGGTCATTAGGCAAGCATTTGGTAGAGCTGGGATTAGAACTCAGATCCTCTGATGCCCAGGCCTAGGGTCTTTCCACTAGGGCACATTCCTGAAAGAGCTGGACCAAAAAAAAAAAAAAAAAACTTGGGGAGCTGGGGTCTGGCTGGCTTAAGCTCCTTGTGGGCCACAGGGGGCATATTTGAAGCTTCTGTTTTACTCCCCCAAGAATGTAGCACTGTTCTTGGCACTTGGTGGGTCCTCAGTAAATACCATTATGACAACTATTTACAGCAGACAGTGACAGTTGTAGAAACCCACAGGAACTGAGGCTGAACCCAAAAAGTGATTTCCCAGAAAGGAAAAGCCCTACGTGGAAATTCCATGGACTTCAGAGCCACAGGAATTCTTTCTTGTTCAGAGAAATCCTCCATGCACATCACTCACAGGCTGTAGACCTCAACAGAGAACCTGATATCACTTTTCCATTACAAGAGGTGGTTGAGTGGTGGCCAAAGTCTCTCTAACAGGCAAGCTGAACATCCCACAACACTTCTATGTGGAGGAAATAAATACAATTCTGCAGTAAATGTATGCTATCATTCAAGTCACCAAACATAAAGAGCTTGCTCATGTAGTGAGAAACAGGTCACCCTGTTGGGCAGAAAGGGCAAGGGCGGCGAGGTTTATTCTGATCAGCAGCCTAACACATTCCAAATTGAGATTCCTACCCCAGAGTATTGAGAACTCCCAGCTCATTCTACCGATGCCACTGACAGAACTCTTGACTCATCAATTCAAAATACACACCTGCCTCCCCCGAAAGGCATGTGTTCATAACATCACCCACTGCTCCACTTGGGGAAAAGGTGGCTTAAATTACATATGGAAGCAGAATGAGTCAACAGCTCAGAGTTGTGACTTCTGATAGCCTGCCAAATTAGTGGCTAAACGGGTTTGCAGAGGAGGCTAGAAAGTTTGGTGAACTGGCAACAGTAAAACTCTATAAACAGCAGAAAGCCAATTATCTGAACTAACTGGGATGAGGCTGTCAGATAATCAAAAGTTTGGATAACCAAATGTTTAAAAAAAAAAAGGGCTTGGCTCTCCAGGAGACCAGCATGCTCAAAGCCTTCTTTTTTCTTTTTTAAGGTATTTGTTCAGCACTTACTGTGTGCCAGGTACTGTACTGAACACTGGGGTAGATACAAACTAATTGGTTTGGACACTATGTTACATATGGGGCTCACAGTCTTAATCCCCATTTTACAGATGAGGTAACTGAGGCAAATGGAAGTGAGTTGCCCAAGGTTGCACAGCTGACAAGTGTTGGAGAAGGAATTGGAACCAGATCCTGACTCCCAGGCCCATAATAATGTTCTATGCACTGTGCCAAACTGCTTCTTCAATTATCCCAACTACCCTCAGTTTGAATATTGAGTCAGAAGGATATGCGGAAAATGGACAAAAAACCCACAAAACCATGGTGGAGGGGAGCTACGGGGGAAAATGAATCAATAGTGTTTTCGTGAACATTTACTCCATGCAGAGCACTGAATTAAGGCTTGAGACACAAATCTTTTCTTCAGAATAGTTCACTCAGTTCTTCAATAAAGTGGGGTTGCATTGTGAAGACGTTTGTGTTAAGGATCACTTGCACTGAAGGTTTTGGCCTGGGGTGTGCGTGCGTGCACACACACGCGCACACACACACACACACACACACACCCCACCCCAAATACACTAACACACCCTGTCTCTTGAGATATGTGTTGCACTGTATGCGGAAGAAACCACTGTTGTAATATAGGGTCTCTCCCCTTCCCCGGCTTCCCCTACCATCATGTGGTTCCAGTCTTATTAGAAGCACTGGAACTGACACCATTTTGATGGCAAAAGAATACTGTTCAAAAGTCTAAAAGGCCTCCAATTCCCCACAGGTACTACTTTGGTCGCCTTATTCAAAGTCAAAGGAATCACATGCTAGATTGGCATATTCAATCAATCCTGTTGGGCTGGTGAATAGAGCCCAAAAGAAAAGGGGGAAGACAAAAACGGCAGAGGGTAGAAAAAGCCTTTGAGCATAGTGATGCATAAATTAACTGACCATGGGGCACACAGGATTTACTGCATGAAATACGTAATTATTCTTTTTTCAAAAGAAGATCTTCAGAAACAGCTGAAGACTTTAAGTGCAACAGCAGCTGCCAAAATAAAATACTGAACCAGCAAACAACTCATTGCCCAAGAATCCTGAATCTTCCTACACTGAAAATGGGGCCAAATTCTTTTAAGATATTTTCAAATGCACAGCAGCCTCCACACAGACTCTCCTTTCAAACCCCTTTAGAAACCTCTGTGTTCAAGGGACATCACCCCAATATTTTAGGATATTTTTGTCCTTAGGTTTACACACTGGCAGTCAAGGGAGAGAGAAAAACGCCTGCTCGAAAACCCGACATGAACTACAGCAGCAGCCTTGGGATAAGGAGTTTGATCATGTCTTCTCTGAAATATTATTTTCCTTTGCCCATTAAGCCTCTTCATAGCATATTTCACCAGTTAAACCACTTTCTGATTAGAAGAGACTATCTCAGGTGAAAGTGATGATGATGTGGTGAATCACTACCAGAAAAATAAGGCCACGCTACCAAAGAGTCCACCCCCACCTCCCCCAAAATGGTGGAGAGGACTTTTCCCCAGTCAATCGAGAGTACTTATTGAATGCTCATTTAGTGCAGAGCCCTGAACTAAGCACTTGGGAGAATACAGTAGAGTTGATAGGCATGACTGTGGCTCTCCGGGTAAGAGAAGGGGTGGGGAGACAACCATTACAATAAATTAAGGGTAGAACAAACCAATAGAGTATAAGGACTTTTATATCAGTGATGTGGAAGTGCTGAAGTGACAGAAAGGGGTGAAATGGGGTGGAAAGATGAGAGGTTTCCTTATGGGTTGATGAAACAGGGAGAGGAAACCCAGAGTAAGGAGACAGCCCCTGAAGCCAACAAGTAGACATTAAAAAAAAATACTTCTTAATTTTTTATATGGTGGGCATTCGGGATCTGTTGCCATAGGAAATTTTGCACCACCTAAAATTCAGGGGGATCATAGAAATAGATTCACGGATGAGTGTTTCAAAATAAGTTTACTACATGGAAAGTTCTGAATGTTGAAGCTAAAGTTAAGGCTGTTACATGGTGCATTCTTAAGTATTGGGATGGACACCAAGACACTGCTTCTCCAAGCCTTCTGTATCTACCATCCAAGACCAACTACTGGCCTGGATTGGCCTAGTACTGCCATTTCTTTATCTGATATGATAAATGGCATGGCCTAGTGGAAAGCACACAGGCCTGGGAGTCAGATGACCAGGGTTCTAATCCCACTTCTGCCAATTTGCCTGCACTGTGACTTTGAGCAAGTTACTTAACTTCTCTGGGCCTTATTTTCCTCATCTGTAAAATGGGTCTTAAATGTTTGTTCTCCCTTTGATGAGGGATAGGGACTGTCAGAACTGGATATCTTGTATCTACCCCAGTATTTGGTACAGCACATGGTACATAATAAGTGCTTGACAAATACCATCATTATTATAAGACTGGACTTGAGCAGGATCCAAGGGACTGTCCTGAAAACTGCTTGGATGTGGCATTAGAAGTTGTGATCCTGAAAAAGAACTGTCATCTATCACATATCAGAGTGATTCAACATGGAGTTAAGTCCCTGAATAGCCACTGAGACAAGAAATGCATACAACCTAATAAGTAAATAATAATCTAGCTGGTTGGGTACAGAAATGAGGCCAAAACAATTGGTTATAGCTTTGGGCAGATCTTCCCTTTATGATTCAACAAGAACACAAATTTGATTTCCACCATGGGTACTGCTCCAAATGGCTGTCTGGATTTTTAAATATTAATAATGGACCAGAGGGTCAGAATGGGGAACTATCTGGAACTATTATAAAAGAATGAAAACCTAATATATAGTAATTATTCACTACAAAATTTCAATATAGGACAATTTACAACTAAGAGCAGAGAGATATGTATATTTCACAAAATAATCGTAGTAGAGAGATGGCATTTCTTGAGTGTCCACTGAGAGGAATGGAGTGCCCTTGAGCATTTGGGAAAGCATAAAAGAAGCATGAAGCATGTTCCCTGCCCTCAAAAAGCCTGCAGTGTTGCACTCTTTTTGTATGCAAGAATACAACATAGATCATCTTACATAGTGCATCTAACCTGAGTTTTCTTATTTGAATAGGCCTTCCCAGTGAGGGTATAACTCTACCTCAGATTTCCCAGAACACTATTTTGCAAACTACCACCACTATGTAATTTACAGTCAAGTTACCTTTGCCCAACATGTCCCAACTTCTCCTTAACCTCATTTATGGATATTCAGCCTGGTATGACCAATCACTTCCAAAATCAGATGCCATACTTGATCCATTTAGTTCATTCATTTCTCTTGGACTGCTCTTTTGGCTTATTTTTAAATACTCCACACCCACCATCCCTTGCTTCTCTCTATTCAACCAAAGACACTGTAATAATAATAGTAATTCCCCATAGACTGCAAGCTCCTTGTGGGCAGGGAGCTGTCTACCGACTTTGTTATATTCTCCCAAGTGCTTAGTACAGTGCTCTGCACATAGTAAGTGCTCACTAAATACAATTGATTGGTTGATTTACAACAAACCCTGGAGAAATCTGGTACCTATTCTGCAAGTCTCAACATCCCAACAAATGGCAAGCAACAGTCACAAGCTAGAGAGATGGACTACCCTTCAGAGGCTATGGAACCATTCTCTTTCCTGCCCAGAAAGGATGGTTTTATTACCTGCTTTGGCAGGACCCAAACGCCAGATGAGGAGTTGGGTTTTGTTTCTAAATTAGTGAGTAAGAATGAGCTGGCCTCACTACTGGAATAGAATCAAAACAACAAAGAAGGCAGGAAATAGAAAAATGGTTGCTAATGAAGTAATTTGGTTAGGTGCACTCTCTGCCATTAAGATTTTGTTTATTTTTGGAAAATAGATCCTTAGAAGCTGGCACTATTTTTAGGTGAGCAAGCTAAGTCCTGTACAAATTCCAGACAAGTCTTTAAATCCTGAATAGAGTCTCTTTACATTTACACAGGATTTCTGCATGTTGGTACATTCTGCACAACCTTTTCCAAGTTCTAGATGGATGGGGGCATGTTTTCGGGGGATGAGAGGGAGAAAGGAAAGAGGGACGGTACTTTCATTCACACAGCATAGGTTCTGTTCAGAGATTTGGGGCTATGAAATCAAGACCTTTCATCGCATGTGACTAAAGTAAATCTTGGTTAATAACCAAAGCTGTCTTGCTAATTGGGAGTAGGACATTGTTGGAAATTGCATTAACTCTTTTCATGCCTAGTGGATGAAATTCAGCCTTCTGAAGCAGTAATTTCCAAAATGGCAGTAAGGCAGTATGGTTTCAAAAGCATCTGGCATCAGCAATCCCTGTCACACATGCCAGAGGATGGCACACAAGCCATCTCAGCAGGTATCAACAAATATGCTTTTTCAAGTGCTAACTATACACTGAGCACTGCTCTAAACTCAGATAGGCCACGGGGGGCGTGTACACAGGTTTTGGACAAATGCATTGACACACACACACACACACACACACACACAGAGTAAACCTTGTCCAACTACGAGCTACATATTTTGGATTTCAAGGGGTTTTTTTTCATCTATTTTCAGTTGAGTGGAAGTTGGCAGGTGCCAGAGGGGAAAGTATCACTCCCATAGAAAATTAGCCATACTGCAGTAGTTCCTCACTTTTGGTAAGGAAGATGGGTTGGCTTAATTTTCCTCACTTTTTGAGCTCTGAAGGTGATTTGCCCCACCTGCTCCTCATCTTAGAAGCCCAATACATTGACTGACTGGATGTTCAAGTCTTCTTGTGAGTGCACACAGCACTTAAGTGTTGTATTTATCCAGAGTGCTGGACTGAAAACATTTTGTGAGGGTAAGTTTGAAAAAACCCAAAATAAAACAAACAAAAAAAGCCACACACAAAAACCCAGAATCTAGACAGTTGAATATTGATTGTTTTGGGTAATTTAGAAAGCACACAGTTCACCACCTACCACAAAATAACTACCGGTCACCAAAGATTCCAAAATTTATCTAAGACACTTTAAAGGTTAAATGTTTAAAAACTGTACTCCTCCATAATAGAGAAGTTCAAAGCTTTGGTGCTGACCTCTGAACACACTCTCAATGTAGAAATTGGATTGTAAGTTTCCTAATTACCATATCAAAATAATAGGAAAAATATCTGCTTTGAAGTTGTGTTTTAATATATCCCTGAGCCTTTCTGAAAATGTTCAATGAAGCAGGTGTAAGAAAATAGCATTTATTTTACTTTAGCTTACCAGCTGTCTGTGGATAAATCATTTCCGATTTGTATGGTTTTCCATACAAAATACATAGGTGATTTTTTAAAAAAACTGTTTCGATGGATATATTTGCATAGCCTCAGGTTACTGCTTTCAACACTCTTAACAAGAAGCAAGGATTTCCTTAAGAAGAAAAAAACCACCCTGAAAATAGCAGAAAGGACGACACAGAAAAATCTGTTTGAATAAATAAAAGGAATTTGGGGGTTTGAATTGAATTGAAATTCTTGTTTGAAGGTAAAAATGGATTTGTGCCAGGCAGTGGGAAAGAAAGTGCTTTTAAGCTGAGAGTCTCTAAACATTCAAAGGGTCTGGACTTTCATTAAAATTCAGTGATCTTGTAATTCCCATTTTCCATAGATTGTATATATTTGACCCATAGCTGATAGAGAAAGAGTCTGGCATTTGATGACAGGAGACACTGCCCCTAAACTGTTGTGTGACCTTGGCCAAGTCCTTAACCCTCTCAGTGCCCCAGTTTTCTCATCTGTAAAATAATGGCACCTGCTCTCCCTACCTCTTAGATTACTAGTCTTGTGTAGGGCAAAGAGTGTGTCCAATTCGATATTCCTTTAACAACCCCAGCACTTAGCAGAGTACATGCCACAATAACAAAAATAATGTACATGGATTGTGGTTTCCTGTCTAGCAAAGTTGTCAATTAGCAACACGCAGTGGCTAGAAGAGTCCTAATAGAGATCCACCACAAGAAGAATGTGACCATGTTTTGTAGCCAGGACCACAACTCTTCGGCTACACTCTTCTGAATGTCATAAAAAAAGGGCTTCTACTTAGAGAAGATGTCAAATATCTCATAATTTCCAACATTATCTTTCTCCACCCAGACAGGAAAAACACGGCAGGGATGCTTACAAACTCTAAGAAATGATAATTCATAGATTATCCTGGAGGACAGCTCAAATGATCCAAACCTGGACCACCAATACAACCAGTACATTGAAAAATGGCATCCAAACAGCTAAGAAAGTGAAATAATCTAGATGGAAGAGAATACAGATTCCTGACTGGTCCTTGGGAACAATATTACAGGAGTCCTTCTGGAACAATGAAGTCTAGCTATAAGGACCTTTGGATACTTTTCCAAGCTGTTTTCCATCTGACAGGCATCACAATCGTGGCCACTACAAGCAAACACCCCTAAGGATGGAAAATCCAAGTATATTATAGGCACTGTTCCTCCTCTATCTCAAGGAACTGCAGAATGTTAGTGAGGCATGATTTCCCCTTTCAGAAACCATGCATTCTGTTTTACAAAAACTTGGCCTGCTTGGGGTGAGGAGAGGTGCTCAAGGATCATAAATGTGATTATGGATTTTACCAAATGGCCCAACATGCCAATGAGAGTCATTCTATAAATCCCAGGATCATCTCTGGAATCTTCCTTTGAAAGGAAAATTACACTGAAGATCCACCAGTTTGTTGGATCATCATTGGTCATTTGTAACATGCACATACCAGCCAGAAGTTCTATAATTTCCCCTTCAAATTTCTTCAGAATTTTTGGGTGGTTTGTTTACAGTGGTTTGTTTGTATAAAAGTAATCAATTTAGCCTACAACATCTTACACACAATTTGATCCAGCAGTACCTTTAGCCTTCAACCTAGGAAGTACAATTTGGGCATAGGAATCTCCCTAGTGTTCGTAGTAATGACAGTGGAAAGGAGGGGATCTAGGCCACGCCCACATAGCTAGGGAAGCGGCATGGCACAGTGGATAGAGCACGGGCCTGGGAGTCAGAACATCATGGTTTCTAATCCCGTCTCCGCAACTGTCTGCTGTGTGACCTTGGGAAAGACTTCACTTCCCTGGCTCTCAGTTACCTCATCTGTAAAATGGGGATTAAGAGTGTGAGCCCAATGTGGGACAGGGACTTTGTCCAACCTGATAAACTTGTATCTACTCCAGCACTTAGAACAGTGCTTGGCACATAGTAAGCGCTTTAGAAGTATCCTAATTATTATTACTATTATTATAACTATGCCAATTTACCTTTCTAACATTTTCTTCAGTAAACATAGCTAAAAAACTCACTGAGTCACTCAGTATCTTTACATTCCTGAACATTTTTACCTGTCAATTATCAAAGGGCCCAAATGATTCCTACTTTTAATGAAGAACCTTTTCATTGTTAGCTTTGGTGCCCCTTGTGTGCTTCAAGGGGCATGGATTAATGAAAAAAGCAAGGACTTGGGAGACAAAGGACCTGGGTTCTAATCCTGGCTCCTCCACTTGCTTGTGTGACCCTGGGCACGTCACTTAACGTCTTTGTGCATCAGTTTCCTTGTCTGCAAAATGGGGATTCAAACTTGTTCTTCCACCTTAGACTGTGAACACCACATGGAACAGAGTGTGTCTTGTATCTCATATCTACTCCAGCACTTGGTAACGTGTTTAACAAATGTCACAATTATTATTTTAATGTCTTTTCTTGCCCAATTTCTGGTTTTGAACCTGCCATTCTTTATGGTCTCTCCCAATCTCTGTGGGAGAGCTTTTCATTTATTTTTAAGGCTGCCTCCATTTTCCTGCGGATGATTCCTTTTACACTGTTGGTTGATCAAACAGAAAGCTTGAGTGGCTATCTGCAAACAATGCTAGCCTTGTCATTTTGCTTTTGGGAAAAGAGAGAAAATGTATTTTAGTTTTCACGGGGGTTCCACCTGGATCAATAGAGTACAAATGGAATGGTGCCAAAATGTGTCCAAGAATCCTGATGCATTTAAAACAAAGAAAAAAAGAAATGTAGCCTTCAGGCTCACAGGTGCAGTATTCAAATGGTGAGTTTTTAAAAGCCAAACCTCAAGAGGCAAGCCAAGTTGACACCTCCACTCCGGAAATCAACCACCTTTCAGAGAAGTTGAACAGAATCCATTTCTCAAGACAAAGAGACTAAACCTAGGAAAAGAGAACTGTTCACTGTGAAGTGTTTCTTCAAAAAGCTCAAATGCTCTAATTTGAAAATTGGTTACCAAATTTCTTCATTTCATACCAAATGCCCCACTGCTGTGATAAATCAGGCCTTTCACTATGATTTAAATTAGCAGATAAATAGCTCACTTGCCAACCCACCTATGGGAAATTGGAATTTCTGTTGGGCGAACAGTGACTTAAATATCTGTGTTCATTTACTCTACTGTCTACATATCTCCTTAGAGAACAGCCCAGAAAATAGCTGACTTGGGGGGCTGAAAAAGGAGAGGAGCAGAAAGGAGGTGAGAAGTGAGAGGAAAGTAAGAGAGCACTTAAGGGTTTCTCATTCATGGTGGTCAATTTCTTCGTGGAATCTCTCGGTCCTGGGACCATGGCTCATCTGTCACCTAGTTTTAGACAGGAAACTCTATCATCCTCATCACTTACCCCCTCCCAAGTACCCAGTTGGTATAGGTGGCTGATGAATTAAAACAGCTTGGCTATTACGCAGCTGCCATCTCACTCTCACTAGCTGGTGAGGATGATGGGAAGCCCACGGTCCCTGGACCAGGCCAGAGACCACGATCTGCTGGTAGAGGGTGAGGAATGGGGCTACACCTCCAGGTCCTTTCTACTTCAAAGGCGTGAGACGGACTAGCTTCGGCTACTCTTCAGGCCCAAGAGCTATGAGGACGAAATGAACGCATCACCTACAAGATGTCAAGTCTGTGGGGGCCATTAGTCCCAAGGAGTGGGATACATTCAGGCACATGAAATAGTCATGAGAACCAAGGGTGCATCTGTGTATGGTTTGATAGTCATTTACATGTGACGACTAAAACGACATCATCTACTCTCAGGCAATCCTACTGTTCAAATTTTCCCTTCACACTCTGAGGATCTGACAATTCTTGCCTTTTTTCTCTTATGTATTCCTTCTCACACACCCACTATCATTGACCCACGTTCCTTTCAAATGGCAGAGATGAATGTCACAAAAAGGAATGAATGGATCCAGGTAAAGGGGGACAGTGGAGGCCACCCAAAACATCTGTCAGGGCACAGTTTGAAGCTTGTGACAGAAAAACTCCCTTCAGGAACCTTCCAAGAGCACAGGCTCTCACAAGCACTGGAACAGGGCCAAGGGCCTGGAAGTTACTAAAGAGGTGAACCAAGGGGTAAATCAGGGAATGTGTCTACTCTGTTGCACTGTATTCTCTCAAGTGCTTAGTACACTGTTCTGCGCACAGTAAGCACTCAAAAATACAACTAATTGGTCTTAAGATGCTTAAGGTCAAGATTAATGATTTTCTCATTTCCTTCCTAAAGAAGCAGCTCTCCCTTCTACCTTTAACGTCAAATCTTCAGGTTCCAGCCAACTTTCATGATCATGAGGGACAGGGAAAGCACACTCAGTCAATCACAAAGAGCCTCATCTTTAATTATTCATTTTAAGCTCCCCTCTCTCTCTAAACTTACCAGATCTGCTATCAAGCAGAAAAATGAGTTGTATCTCTTTGCCCATAGTCTGAAATGCTAATTAAGGACTCAATAGGACAGAAGGTAGGCAGCGGAGGGAAGGCGAAATAGGAGGAGGAAGAGGGGAAACAAAGGCTATTTGTAGTCCATAAACAGAATAACCCCGGAATAATAGCAGACCATACTGTAAATAAAAAATATTGACTATCTAGTTTAACTTGGATCCAGTTATTCTTCCCCATACCACAGACAGACAGATGGGCACACACATGCACACACACAACCACACACACACACACTCACTCCTTGGTTTAAAAGCACAAAACAATATTTAAGATTAGATCTTGATATCAACAGCTCCTCAAAATATCCACCCAAACAGTTCTGCTCTTGGTAAGAACTACTGTGAAAACAAACCCCCATTCACAAGCAGAGTCCACAGATACCAGGATTTGCCATTCTCAGCAAATTATTTCTTCAGTAGGGAATGAATACTGAATCTTCAGCCTGACTTGAAGGGAGTCTCTTATTTGCCAGCCCACAAGCAAACCTAGGCATTCAATAAAATGGCATTTTAAAGTAATAAAGGGATCGGAGGAAAAGGAAGGGGGTTGTACAATGAAATCCACAATTCAAGTTCTTAAGAGGGATCCTCTCCAAACTGCCATAACACTGGTGCTCAAAACTGTATAATAGTCAATCATCCTCAGCAATAACAAAGTTTTCTAAAAAAAAAAAAAAATGGCAAATGATAAAGAGGATAGGTTGTAAGATCATTGATTCTACTGCCTGGGGCCCATTTTTTTTTCAAAACAAAAACAAGCCATAATATTCTGAAAGGGAATTCACTGCTTGGCCCTGCTGGACACAAGACTCCGTCAAGTTCTCTCTCTACTAAATAAAACTAAGGTCCCATAAGAGCACTCTTTCTGCATAATTAAGGAAGAGACAGCTCCACACTGTTAAAACATGAAACATTTTCTCCTCCCATTTCCTTCACTCACCACCTCCAAGAAATGCATTTATCCCTGTTGATTGAACACAATGTAAATACTTCTCGATCTAATTTTTGCTCTTGTCCAATGCTTGTTCAGTAGTCTACAAATTGTTTCTGTGTTTGCCTGCATTTCTGTTTTCTGCCTGACACTGGAAATTCCAAGGGCAGGAGCTTTGTTTGTTAACTCAACTTTGCACAGTGCCGTGTACAGCTGGACTCTCAACAAATGCTTAACTGGATCTTAATCCTAGTTACCAATACAAGGTTTAAATTCATCCTTAAAAAGACAACCTGGAATGGTCAAATTAGAGGGGTTGTTGGTCATCATCATTATCCCCACTAATATGCATAATCCTAACAACTAGGTTTTGCAATTCTTTTGGCTCTTTGTGTGGAGTGGTACTGGGGCACCCTACTGATGATGAATCCTGCCATTCTGCTCATCCCTTTGGGTGGGAAGTCCCTTAACACCACTGTCTGTCCTCCACTTCAGCTTTCTCTACATCAGAAAGCCATACATATAAGATCCTCTACCCAGAATCTTCTCCAGGGAGCACTGTGGTGCAGAAAAGGATGGGAAAGGCAATTCTTTGTAAAGAACTCACTGGTGTCAGTGTCTACATTAACAGAACAGTGGGTTCAAAAGTGTCCCAAGTCCTTCATATACACATTAGTGATAGGCTCTACCATGCCAAATTGTGAACCACTGTCAATGTTTATACAGTCCTTAATTCAACGTTCTGCACCCATGTAATGGGATTTCTTTAATGAGGTTCTAATCCACTGTCAAACTGCACTAGTGAAGAGAGGGCTTTTATGCCTCATTTTGCTCATTGGCTCAAATTTCTACAGCTGAAAATAGTTACTGTCTAATGGTTAAATGATTGAAGAGGTTTATGATGATGAGGTACTTCATGAAAAAAAGGAGATTGTGTTACTAAAAACAAGCAGCACACAAAGAAACAGATGTTAACCCAATACTTTGTGGTCATCTAAAATTCTAAGACACAAACTAAATGGGCTCAATCCTGCTGAGGGCTCCAGATTTGCCCCCAAAGCAATCCCTCCTTTAAAGTGTGGGGGCCATTAAATTGGGCTTCTGTTGGAATCAGGCCAGGTCTAGTTCAAGTCTGCAAATTGAAGGCCCACTCTCACATCGTGATCATGTGGGTCTTCTCCCAGTGGGGAGGCTCGACCTTATAGGTCCCCCGATAGGCAGCGTGTCTTTCCTCCTCTACCTTTCCACATTCCTGGAAACTTGTTGGGCCTGTCTGCCTTCTGCCTACCACTCCCTGCTTCCAGTTCAAGGGAAGAGTTGGAGAGATGCTGGGTGGATACCTGCTTGGTTTTTCAACTGCATTTTTAGATCATTTGATGCTGGGCTCAGTACCCAATAAACTGCGCCACTCCCCAAGCCCTAAATATTGAGTTTAGCTCTCCCCTATTTTGAAGGGTGTATAAATTCAACTCAAAAGGGCAAAAGTATTGAAAACACACTAAAATGAGCACAATGTTCTGTATTAATGGGCTTAGCCGCACAGAGCTCCATGAGACTGAAGGTACATGCCCTCAAACTTTGGGGGAATAACACTGAACAAGAATTAATCAATAAACAGCTTGACTTTTGTGGGGAGAAAGCTGCTTCATAAATCCAAGCTTTAATAAAGGAAAATTCTCTTTTGGGAGCTTTCTGAATTGTCTTTTCGGTACAGTCTTCCACCCAAATCAAACTCACGGAACATACACAAATAGCTTGCTCACCAAAAAATTTGGAAAAGCCTCTCCACTTTATTTTAAGCTTAATATTATTCAGTTTCTGCCAACTTTCCCAGACAGAAAGTCTTGCCTAATGCCAAAGATTTCAAACACACTATCAGATCTCTGTTCCCAATCTCCCATTTGTAGTTTTCAAAACTTTTTCCACAAAAGCATGAGGGGAGATGAACCATAATCACAAGGAAGTGGTGGAGACAGGATTAGAATCCAGGTCCCCTGACTCCCAGGCCCTGCTCTTTCCAATAAACCATGCTGCTTTTCAATTCTTCCTGTTTGTCATTGGTTCATCTGTCTGCACAGATCTCTCTCCCATGGTCTTATTAAAAAGTGATCTCAGAGGAAACATTCTCTGAATGTTCCACCCACCTTCTTGGTCATGTCATCTCACTTGCCACCTCAGCACTAATTTACTTATTCTTTTGTCACTTAGTCGTGTTTACTTTTTATATCTGTTCTCTCCTTTCTAGTTACAGTATATTTACCCATTTATGTTTACAATTTCTCCCATTAGCTTGTAACCTTGAGAACAGAACAGCATCTTTTAAATGATTTTCTAGTGTTCCTCAATGCCCTTTACATTGCTCTGTTCATGGTAGGGCCTCAAAGTTTACTGATATCGGACTGAAGAAAAGCGTAATCTCTTTCTCTGGGTTGTTAAAAGCATGTAGGATGCTTCGGTCTTACTAAGCGTTCAATAAATTCCATTGACTGATTGATTCAAGCTGGTCTATTAAAATACAACCCTACCTGAAGGCAAAAGCAGTGGATGAGAAGTTATCAAAGTCCTCTCTACAAAACCCATGGCTACGTATAGCATGTACTAAAGATTCGCAGAACTAAGAATCTTCCAGAGTGTGCTGGAAGAGTAAAACTTCCACTTCCCTGAACCTTAAAGAAACAGAAAGGTGATTTTTCCTTTAATACTGCCTCCTCCTCAAAGAACTAATCTGCTCTAACATTGAATTGTAGGTGCCTGGTTCTTGCTCTTTAAAATTGTATTCCCTCCCAAGGTGCTGAGCCTCTGCCCAGTGGGCTCCCATCTAAAATTATACAGAAACACTCCAAGAGAAGCACAGGTATCATCACATCCTAATGCTCCTCTCCGAGAGAAAAAAAATCTTGTGATTTCCTTCATTAAAAACTGTCATGCATTCTACAAGTATATCCCAATTGGGGTGGAGGAACTATGCAGTTAACCAGTCTGCTCACGCTAGAAGCCTCATTTGAAATGTAGCATGGGGCACCACCTAGGATGCCAGGAATTGTTTTGTACCTTATGTTTACAAAGTCAGCGGACAGTGCAATACATACAGCATGTCACCGGCAACACTGAAAAGAGCATTTGGAGGCTTCAAGCAAGCTCCACGTGCCCTGACATTTTCTCAAGATGTATTACAGTGTCCTAACTCTTTCCTTGTCAGTTGATTCACTGTATTGGCTGAAGGGATGATTTCACTTTGAATTTATACAAATATCTCTCCTTCACCAATCACACTGCAAACAAGGCCAAAGAAAGGAAGAAATGTTATCTGACCTCATAAAGACAATCTGAAGCTCCCTTATACTAGAAAAACATACTACTACCACAAGGACGACTGTAAGTGTAATTGCTGCATTTACAGCAGATGCAATTGTTTGTGGAGAAACTGCACAAGAAAACTGAAAAATGCACCAGAGAATCTGAGGTTACTAGTCTGAGGGAAAAAAAAAAGAAGAGGAGGGAGGGGGGAAAAAGGCTTTCTCCAAAGAACTGAGAAATCTAAGAGGGACTTCCTCACAAGGGAAAACTTGGAAAAAAACCCATATTTAAACAAAAAGCAGTGTTCTTTGCCAGCAGTTTTTTGGCTTTGCCTTGCTATTATTAAATAGACTTGTGTTTGACTAAGAATTCCTCCACCTCTTACAAACCAGCTTTCCCTTCTTTGCCCAGAGAAGTTGAAAAACCATGTGTTTATAACAATCCGTTGCTATGCAAATGATTATAACACATTACAAAAATCCTCCCTTTGAGTCAGAAGCTAAATAATATGGTGGGAGGGAGGGGGGAAAGGAGAAGGGGGTTGAAGGGTGGGTGGAAAATGGGACCCGAGACAGCAAAAAACCTTTGCTAAAGAGGAAAGCTGAGACTGAAACATACTTGGAAAATGGAAAAAATATTGGATGTCCTATTTGACTTGTTTAAAGCAGAAGGAAATAAACTCTCAGGAATGAACTGTAGAAAGTTTTACATTTGCTTGAGAGATTGGATATTTATACCATATGATTCTTTATCACTGGAATTACGCTGATATCACTGGACAGCCAATTCACAGATAGTCTGTGCCTCTGGTCTGCTGTGTGACCTTTACAAGTCCTGACTCTATAGTCTTCTTGAATGGGCTACAGAGAGAGACTGTATTAACAGCAAAACCCCTCACCCAACTTCCGTATAGAAAACTGAAGGCAGGTGGGTATGCAGAAGACCAGCTGATCAAAAGCCTTCTGAATCCACTAAGATTTTCTTGGTTTGCATTGCCTAGTTGCTAAAATCTTTTACATTCAGATTCTATTGCATCCATATGGGGGCTTCTCCTGACAGATATAAAAATGGAGGGAAATTGTTTCAATAATACTAAAAATGTCTGTCCCCCTCTAGACTATAAACTTTGTATGGGCAGGGAATGTGTCTACCAATTCTGTTGTACTGTACTCTCCTAAGAGCTGAGGACAGTTCTCTGCACACAGTAAGTGCTCACTAAATACCACTGATCGATTAATAATCAGCATCATAATTTAGGGGGAAATCTGCAAAGATAACATGTATGAGACCTTTAGAACAGTGTCAGCTGAGATTGTGGAGTTTCCTTTTCTGTAAATGTTGGAGACAAGTAAAGCATGGGATGCTTCTGGGATGGTCTAGTTGACTTCTGGAGGTTTCTCCCAGATGGAAAACTCTACAGTAAAGATGAACGGAGAGCTTCAGTTCTGGAATCCTCCCAACTGATTACATCAATCATTCAACTGTATTTATTGAGTGCTTACTGTGTGCCAGGCACTGTACTAAGAGCTTGGGAGAGGACAACAGAAAAGGGTTGGTAGACATGTTCATTAGGCATTTGGGCAAGATCCAGTGTCTTGCTTGCAGTGAATGGCCCCACACTTAGAAAAGCAAGAGGGCAGTGAAAACAAGTTTGGTTTGCTCTGGACAAAGGCTCATTTTTTTAAATTCTTGGAGGGGTTAGCCACAAGTGAAAGATAGACTTCTGTTACTAATCTACACAAATCTCTCTTCTGCAGGGCATCACAAAGACTAACTGTTTCATATCAGACACTCTTCAGTCCCAGGTGTTTGAAAAATACCATAGCCCCAACTCCACCTGTGACGGCTGGTTAATTCAGATAACAGCTGGATGACTCGAGGTTGTTCATTAACTAGTTTCTAATGAAGGTTGTTTGTACTTCCATAAACCAATTCCTCTGGATTTGTGCCCCTACCCACACTGACTTCATTTGGCTGCTGTGAATGGAAGTTAGTTTGGATTCCCACTGTTGTCCCAGATGCATATAGAAGCGCCAAGAAAGTCCACTAAGAAGAGCACCTGTTGTTTGCTCAGTAAGGCTTTCCTATAGTTGGTTCTTAGCACAAAAGATTCTGGTGGGATTTCCACACTAACAACTCTTCTGAGTTAGGAGTGAAGTAGTCTTCACCTTCTTTACACACTAAGACAGGAGTAACATTGAGAAAAGCTTTAGATTATTTCAATCTCTGCTTTAAAAAACAAAAAACCTATCTCACAATATCTTTCATCAGAGAACCACATTAGAAAAGTATGGGGATTCAAAGCCTGAAAGAACGGTTTGAAAATTGAGAGACCACAATTGTTGTTGTTGTTACTGTTATCTGCATTTTCACCCACTATTTCATCCAACTCCCCTAATATCATGTAAAGAGATTCAGTGAAATGGAAAGTCATCAGTAACATTCTTCTGAATTATCCAATTTGTTGCATGGTACCCTGGGACATTTTCATTCAGGATTATTCTGTTTGATGCATTGCATCAGAATCCATTCTTCATAGTCATAGAAAACAATTAGTGAAAAATGATCTCGTCAACCCTAACCGAGGAGTAAAATGTAATGATGTGGTTCTGATATTATTCTTTGGACTCCAGAAAGAGGTTCCTATTTCCTCTGGTGGGCAGGAACACCACTCCCTCAAATGCCCCCAATCTTGCTAAGCATTTCTTCCTGGAAGGCAGTCCTGTAAGAGAGACAGCAACTCTCCCTCTTAGAACAAGGTCCATTTCTTATATCTCTCCCTGATTGTTCCTATCCTGATGAGTCATCTAAAACCGGGGTCTCAAAGTTAGCTCCCATAAAACAGAAGGCAAGGAAGTTCTTTTGTTTTCTTCTAAGAAGAAGAAACCCCTAAGTGCCTTTTATTTTTGTAGAAATCCACCAGTCTCTTTTCATTTTATTAAAAAAAAGATGGAAATAGTGCACTGTTTATATAGGAACAATTAAAAAGTGAAAAAGCTTGGATTCTGTGCTCTGAAATGCCATAACTGTTTTAAAATGGGATAAGCCAAAGGCTTGTCTTCAAATTTAATTTGATTAACTATGAATGGTCTTTGGCCCAAAAGTTAAAAGTGAGAACAGAAACAGAGCAAAGTGAGAGGGAAAATTATTTTCCCCCAAAGCAGAGCAAAACAGAGCAGAAGGTGAGAGCCAGAGTATGTGTCACTGGTGCCTGGTCCCTACAGGTACTAATCTCAATATAATTACAGAGGGTATGAGAGACACAGAGAAACCGCTGAATAAAATATAGTCTTTTAATGGGCTCAAAATAAACCACATAGAGGCTTTACAGAAGAATTAACCCTACAAATCAGGCTAATATAAAAAGGACACAGAAAATATCAGTACTATCATAAGCGCTTAATAAATACGATTGAATGAATAAATGAATGAATAAGCACAGGGCTGGCAGTAGGAGATCCAGGGTCTGGCCCCAACTTGGCCCGTGGCCTGCTCTGCAACCACGGGCCAGTCATTCAACCTCTCTGAGTCTCAGTTTCCTCATCTGTAAAAGGGAATAATGATACCTGCCTCTCCCTATCTCATGACGATACTGTGAGGATAAAACTAAACAACGGATGTGAATGGGCTTGGGAAAACATTTTGAAGTACTCTACCAAAACAGGGTACTGTTGGCAATAGGAATCTAGATGAACATTAGGAAAGCTGCTCTCTCTGACATCCACCGCAATGGTAGATGTCACTGGTGGAGGTTGCCACTTGTCTGAAAAGTGCAAGTGAATGCAAGAGCTTAAGACAATAATCTCTTCAGTTCCAGCAGGATACTAAAATATAAATCTCTGTTCATCCTTCTCAACAAGATCCTTTCCCTTTCCTGCTTTTCCCACATCAATTCTGTAGCAACAGTAGTAAGGGGAAGGAGAAAAGCAGAAAAGTGCTAAATGTTCTCTTGTTCATATTGTCTATTAGCTTCTTTTCAAATCACATAGGGACCTCTCTCTTGAACAAAGGCACTTTGCAGACAGATCCCACATCATATAGAGAGGGTGACAGGTGAACCCTGATATAAAAATGATAAAGCACTGGAGAAAAATGTGAACACCAGTTCCCTCACCACCAGAAACTTAACCTCTTTGCTCAAGGCTCACAGATTTACCACCCATCTCCAAGCTGCGTTAAAGAAGGCACCTACCTCGTGGCCTCTTGCTGAAGCCGAGACACGTTTGGCACATAGAACATGACGCCGAAGAAAAGCAGAGGCTCGTTGGCAAATTTGTCCAGCTGTTTCTTTAGGGGTTTCTCCAGCTCCACCCATCGCGCTTGCTGACTCTTGCTGAGGAACCACAGGCCAAAGTAGTGTGTCTAGATAAAGAAATAATAGCATCAGTTCATTCTCAAGGCTAGTGAACTGAAACTACACACAGAAAGAAAGAAGATGCAAAACCAAACGGGGCTAATGATGTCATAAGAATTACCCTGTTCTCATATACCAAGTATATGAGATACAAAGTATACAAAGATTTCATATACAAAGTAGCTCTGGTTTCTTTATCCCTTGGGAGTATTTGGAAGAAATCAAACACTAGTACTTATTTATTGAGCACTTATTATGTGCCGAACATTGTACTAGACACTGTGAGTTTTATCCTCACAGTATCGTCATGAGATGGGGAGAGGCACTGTACTAGACACTTGGGAGGGTACAATAGAGTAGGCACAATCCCTGCCCTCAGAGAGCTTACAATCTGGCAGGGGAACCAGACACTAAAATAAATTACAGGTAGAGGGAAGCGACAGAGGTCTAAAGATTTGTAGATCCGTACTGTGGTAGAAAATCATCCTCATAATGCAGCAGTCCCCCTTCTGGTATCCAACAAAGACCCTTTGCTAGTTTGCAAACATATACCAAATTTTTGAGGGATAGCCATTGAGATCATGGCCGTGGATGACTAGAATCTTCTATACAAGGGTCACTGACTTTTGCATCTGGAAGCTGAAGATCTTATTGGATGGCCTGTCTCCTGATTTTACCTAAATCATGTTGGCCATCACCCTAATGCTGAACCTCCAACAGAGGACTGCCCCATTTGAGAGAGGCTGCCTCAAACCCATGTCACCAGGAACCTCAGTGGACCTTGCTCCAGCCCGGGGAGGGAGAGGAAACTCTTGTAGTACGTTCACAGGGCCTGCTCAATGTCAGAACGTCAGGAACATTCATTCAATAGTATAGTAATAGTATAGCCCAGGAAGCTAGGGGCTGTTGGACTGAGTCTCAAGGAGCTTAATGATCTTCTAGTCAGTCAATCGTATTTATTGAGCGCTTACTAATGTGCAGAGCACTGAGTAAGTGTTTGGGAGAGTACAACATAACAATAAACTGACACATTCCCCGCCCACAATGAGCTTACAGTTTAGAGGGGGAGACAGATATTAATATAAATAAATTGCAGGTATGTACCTAAGTGCTGTGGGGCTGGGAGGATGGAATGAACAAAGGGATCAAAGCCAGGACGATGCAGAAGGTAGTGGAAGAAGAGGAAAGGAGGGCTTAGTCAGGGAGGAGCTGTGCCTTCAATAAGGGTCTGAAGTGGGGAAGGGTAATTGTCTGTCGGATATGAGGAGGGAGGGCGTTTCAGGCATGCTCTGGTGTATGCCATTACCCTTGCTTCTTGTATTGCTTTTGTGGTTTTATCATTTCTTCTAACCTTCTCTGTCTGTTGCCAACCCTCCCCTCCCTGCTTATTCTACTTTGAGAACACTTATAGGACCAGGAATCTTATCTCATTCTCACCCGTGTATTTTTTTCCCCCTTTTGCCTAGTACAGAGTTTTGCACTCTGTCGGGGTTTACTAAATATTACTCTGATACTAAGGCAGCAATAGATCTTGCACCTATTAAAAATAAGTACTGCAAACACCCTAGTGCAAGGTCTATACTAAGATGCTGATCAAGTGCAGTGGCGCCCAAATAAGACATCACATCTTTTGGATTTTGAAACACACCCTGCCCTGACTCCATTATAAATGAACTGCTGCAAATCTCTGCTTTCAAGCATAGTCATAATATGATATTCCTTGCCATAGCTGTGACACAAGTCACACTTATACTGAATCTTTTCATCTGGGTTTGATAGTTGAAAGCAAGTTTATGAAGCAGCACAGGCTTGGGAGTCAGAGGACCTGGGTTCTAATCCTGACTCTGCTGCTCATCTGCTGTGTAGCCTTGGGGAAGTCACTTGACTGCACTGTGCCTCAGTTTCATCTGTAAAATGGGGACAAAATCTGGGTTCTCCCTCCTTCTTCTGCTATGAGCCCCATGTGAGACAGGGACCAAGTCCAACCAGATTATCTTGTATTTTAGCACAGAGTAACCACTTAACAGATACCATTAAAGTTTGTTACCCTTCATCCAGTTTTGTTTGGTGAAACATGCTAAATGATGAAAACACACACCCCAATGCCTCTCTCCAGTCATGCTAGGCATTTCAAAAAGAGCCAAGTAATCCCAGAAGAGGAACTCACTGACCCCTAGAGAAGAACTCTTGTACATTTAATTCTACCCCGGTATTGCTTCCAACCACTTGGAAAGTGTCCTTTGGAAATACGAATGAACTGTGAATAACTGGAATGTCCCACAAGAAATCTTGTTCAAAGGATGCCGCGATTCCACTGTCTCTCTCCTCACACTAAAGCACTGTGCTTCAGTTCATGGCTTCCCTTCAAAAATTCTCTTAAATACCGGATCACTGGGTTGGTTCCAGATGATCCCTTTAAACATCCTGCTAAAAGTAGACTTTTTTTCAGATGGAAGAAACTTTTTGAATGGAAACAGTCACACTCTGCCCGAGAAAGGTCCGTATTTCTCTTGAGACATGTAAACAGATCAAATGTATATCCAGGTCCATGACACTATGCACTTTCATGGCAAGTTGCTGTCTGCTGGAGCCAGAGGCAATTCCATATAGTCCATTCCCCCTCTTGACTGTAAACTCCTTCTGGGTAGGAAACATGTCTACCACCTCTGTTATACTGTATTCTCCCAAGCACTTAGTACAGTGCTTGGCACACAGTGGGCAGGCAATAAATAAGATTGATTGATCCATTACAATTACACCCTGCTGCCATACAGCAGGCTCATTCAAATGAATTCAGCCTTGATTCCTTTTCCCTGTTCCCCTGTAACTGCTAGTATAGATATAGCCAGTAAAATAATTCAGGGATTACTTGTTCAGTTTCTGGATGATCCTGACCCCTGCTTCTCCTTTGACCCTCTCCAGAGCAGGGCCTGCATTTTGTTGGCTTCACTACTCATTGGTACCTCCAGAGGTGAGCAAGAGAAGGAAAAAGAGGTGGAAACTAAATCAGTTTTGCTATTTGCAACTGCTCTCTTAAAGGGTTTGGTGGAGTTTGCCATAAAACCAAAGGCTAAAATGAAAACACACATACATACACACACACACACACTCCAATGTTTTCTCCAATATTCCAAGGAACTGGAGACAATCAACTAATCAGATTTAAAAGTGAGATCTCCCCAAATGGGCAACTTTTAAAAAAGTATGTCATTAGTTTTTAACAATTCACCTATTGCTACATAAAGCTAAAAGGAAACAAGAGAAGAAAAGGAAATAAACTGCAGGTTGCCAAAAATAGATTTCTCCCATCTTGGGAAACATGAAATCTGAAGACTCGGGAAACCAATAGCAGAGGTTCTTTACCCCTCTCAGAGGAAGGTGAGACCTTACTAGCAAAAGTATCACATGGGAACTGGAACGTAAACTAGTATCACACAGCTTCATAGTTTCCAGCATCAAGTTCTCAGATACTACTCATAAACAAGACTATTTGTAGTTCAAATTTACGTCAATTACTCCAAGACTAAAAGGAAAATAAGAATGGTATTTAAAGGACCTCAACACAAAAATAACTTTTTTCTTCATAGCAGAATGAAAGCTGTGATTTTAGTCAAACCTGTCTTAACTTCCAAGTTTGAAATTCAGCAAAATTATTTTTCATTAAAGATTCTAAAATAATTCATGTTTCTGGAGAGAGTGGGGAGAAGATTATGATTTGTTTCAAAAAAGACAAGTTTACTCTGTTTTTGAACTGCGGTCCCCAAGGTGGAGACTGCTGCTGTAGAGCACATTTTGTAGTTTATTTTCCTTGCAGTCTATTTCCTCTATGCATTTGTCTCATTCTTCTTTTCTTCTCCATTCCATGGCCATTTCTTTTTTTTTTTTCTAGAGGTGCAACTGATACCTGAATTGCAAGAGGCTCTACATAGGGCAGCTAGCTGGAGAGGGAGTGTCACTGTGTAGAGAAAAACAACAGCCAGACCTAGTCTCCATGATGGAAGTGGTGAGTTGAGGTAATAATCTGAATCGCTGAGAATCAAAAATCCCAGAATGCATAAACTACGTAACTGCCAGCATTAAGGTCCCCTTTCTATAGCTGAGGCAATGAAAGTCCAGGGTTTAAAGTGGTTCAGTAAATCAGCTACAAGTGAGAAAGTTAGAACCTAGAGGCCTACGATGGTAAGCATAAGACTGACTTCCCCTTAAAACAATTGCTAAGCCTTCAATACTAGAATTCAAAATGATAATAACTGTGGTGTTTGTTAAGCGCTTATCTATGTGGCAAGCACTGTCCTAAGCGCTGCGGTAGATACATAAATCCCTGGCAATCACTTAACGGTATTGAGTGCCTCCTGAATGCAGAGCACTATACTAAGCACATTAGGGAGCACAATGTAATGGAATTGGTAGATATGATCCCTGCCCTCAAAGAGCAGTCCCACATGGGGCTCACAGACTAAGATGGAGGGAGAAAAGCTACTGAATCCCCACTTTATGGATGAGAAAACACAAGCACGGAGAAGTTAAGTGACTTCCCAAATTCACACAGCAGGCAAGCAGATTAGAACCCAGATCCCCTAACTCTCAGATCCAAGCTCTTCCCACTAGGCCATGCTGCTTCTCTTCATACACAGAGGAAAGTGATGGTAGGGCAAAGCAGCCCTGGGGAGAGGGAGGTATTACATTTCTCTCCCAAGTGGAGACCAGGTAGATCTGGGAGTGATTATTTATTCATTCATTCAAATGTATTTATTGAGTGCTTACTGTGGGCAAAACACTGTACTAAGTGCTTGGGAAAAATATAATACAATAATAAACAGACACATTCCCTGCCCACAATGAGCTTAATGTCTAGAAGGGGTGTGACAGACATTAATATAAAAAATAAATAAATGACAGATATATACATAAGTGCTATGGGGCTGGGAGGGGGGATGACCAAAGGGAGCAAGTCAGGGTGATGCAGAAGGGAGTGGGAGAAGAGGAAAGGGAGGCTTAGTCAGGGAAGGCCTCTTGGAGGAGATGTGCCTTCAGTAAGGCTTTGAAGGGAGGGAGAGTAACTGTAAGATTTGAGGAGGGAAGACGTTCCAGAGCAGAGGCAGGAGGTGGGCGAGGGGTCAGCGGTGGAATGTCAGCAACAATTCAGTTAGGAAAGTCGACAGCCCCTCCAGGGACAACTACCCCGGCTCCACTACTTGTCTGCTGTGTGGTCCTGGGCAAGTCACTTTACTTCTCTGTACCTCAGTTGCCTCATCGGTAAAATTGGGATTGAGACTCTGAGCCCCACCTGGGACAGGGACTGTGTCCAACCCAATTTGCTTTTATCCACCCCAGTGCTTAGTACAGTGCCTGGCACATAGTTAGCACTTAAATACTATCATTATTATTATTATATGCCCGGGGGGCTCAACGGTCCCAATTTTTGGCAATGTCCCACTTGGACCAGAAATGAAGCACAACTGACTACTTCTCTCTCCCCCAGAAGCTGTGGAAAGCATTATCCCTGTCCCCAGAATGCTGGGGGAAGAGGGAGGCAGAGAGGAGTCAGTCCCATGCCCTCTAGCTTTGAGATCCCCAGGTACTGGAGAAATCCCAAAACCAATCTACCCATGTGGAAAACCCTTTCCTCTCCATCCAAACTGCTACTGCAAGGACCCAAGTAGTTAGAGCCCGCCTTGACTACTGCATCAGCCTCCTCACTGATCTCCCTGCCTCCAATCTCTCTCCCCTCCAGTCCATCCAGACTGTAAGCTCTTTGTGGGCAGGGAATGTGTCTGTTTATTGTTATACTGTACTCTCCCAAGTGCTTAGTACAGTGCTTTGCACACAATACACGTTCAATAAATACGATGGAATAAATGAATATTCCTCACTGCTGTCCTGATCATTTTTCTCAAAAGAAGTTTGGTCCATGTCTTCCCACTCCTCAAGAACATCCAGTGGTTCCCCACCTACCTCCGCATCAAACTCCTTTCTGCCAGTTTTAACGCAATCAGCTCACACCCTCCCATTTTACTTTACTGGTTCCCTACTACAGCCCAGCACCCTCGCTTCACTCCTATAATACCAGGCTACTAACTGTACCTCCATCTCATCTATTTTGCTGCTGACTCCTTCCCCACGTCCCCACTCTGACCTGGAATTCCTTCCCTCTTTATATCCAACAGACCATCACTCTCCCCACCTTCAAAGCCTTATTAAAGTTGCATTGCCTCCAAGAGGCCTTCGCTAAGCCCTCATTTCACCTACTCTTCCTTATGCGTCACCCTTGCACTTGGATTTGTACTCTTTATTCATCATACCCTCAGCCTCGTAGTATTTATATACATATCTGTAATGTATTTTAATGTCATTCTCTCCCTCTAGACTGCAAGCTCCTTATGGGAAGCAATAAGACTCACTGCGATGCATGACAGATCTCTGTCAGACCAAGTTAAGTACTTACTTTTACAAAGGAGCCTAGATAAATGTATTCAAAACATTGTGGTTCTTTTTAGCACAGGAGTTTAGTTTATGCACCATTCTGTGGTTCTGGTATATAAAAGTCTAGGCCACCTCTTATTGTCAGCTGAGGTGTATTTGTATACTGAACCACTGAGAAATAGTTTATACATTTCAGTAGATCATCACGTGGGGATTGTTCATTGTGTCGCACATAATTCACTTCCAAGAATTAAATGTCTCACTGGAGCATGACAGATACTGCAACAAGATGGCATTACTGGCCTCAGACACAACAATCTTAGCAATAATTACATTCCAACTCCTTTGGAAAATAAATTACCTGACATGGGTGGCTGGAAAATACAATTTGAGATCCATCAGTATGTCCTAAATGTCAGTTTGGGATTAATTCCTAACAAATGATAGATGTGACAGTAATAATAATAATAATGATGGCATTTGTTTAGCGCTTACTTTGTGCCAACCACTGTTCTAAGTGCTGGGGGGGATACAAGGTAATCAGGTTGTCCCATGTGGGGCTCACAGTCTTAATCCCCATTTTACAGATGAGGTAACTGAGGCACAGAGAGGTTAAGTGACTTGCCTAAAGTCACACAGCTGACAAGTGGTGGTGCCGGTATTAGAACCCATGACCTCTGGCTCCCAAGCCCGAGCTCTTTCCACTGAGCCACGATGCTTCTCAGTAACAATTCACCTTTCCCCCCAACTTCTCAGAAGTATACAGAAGCTTCAGAAGATTAGCTTCCACAATCTAAAAAGCAACAATTTTAAGGCAGGGCAGTTCAGATGGTGCTAAGCAACAGAAATGAAACACACAGGCTACAAGTTCTAAATTCTGCTCTGCCTTATCTTTGTGTGTGGCTATGGAAAATTCATTTAATTAGTCTCCCTGAGCTTCCGCCTCTGATCTGTAAAATGGGGACAATCTTTCAGTAACATTATGACAACTAATAAGAATTCATGTAAAATTATTTATAATGTAAATATGACAAAAACTGAATTCAGCTTTCCTCCTAAATTCTCTCCTCTGCCTAATTTTCCCATCAGAGTTGACAATACCACCACCCTCCTCTTAATTCTGCTTCCAAAGCCCATGACTTTGAAATTTCCTTTGATCCCTCATTCTCTTTCAACTTTCACATCCAGTCTGTTACTACATCCTGTCGGGCTTTCCTCCATCACATTTCCCGGATCCGCCCTTTCCTCTCCACCCAAACAGCCACCACCCTAGAACAGGTGTTTCTTCACACCATGATTTCATTCATTCATTCGTTCATTCAATTGCCTTTACTGAGTGCTTTCTGTGTGCAGAGCACTATACTAAGTGCTTGGGAAGTACAATTCAGCAACAGATAGAAACAACACCTGCCCACAGCCTCCTCGCTGGTCTCCCTGCCTCCTGCCTCACCCGTCTTCAGTCTAAACTTCACTCTGCTGCATTGGTCGCCCAATGGAAGAGAAACTGGAGCATGGGGCAGTTAACTGACTTACCCAAGGTCACACATCAAGCAAGTGTCAGAACCAGGATTAGAACCCAGGTCCTCTGACTTCCAGGGCCGTGCTCTTCCCACTGGGCCACAATGCTCCTGGCTGTGGCTCTGGCAAATGCTTGTAGTTATCAATCAATCATATTTATTGAGTGCTTACTATGTGCAGAATGCTGTGCTAAGTGCTTATCAAGCACCAGGGAAGAAGTCCCAGGACAAAAATCCACAACCAACCCTTAAATCAAGGGCCACATTTCCTTTACCAAGCTAGCCTGGCAACACAGTAAATATTTTTAAAATTTGGAATTCATAGAGGTACCCCTTGGGTAACTCAGCTCAATCAGAAAAGGAAGACAGTAGCAGGGAAAGTTCTAAAAAGATCATTCTGTCTTTTAATTGGAGATTGAGCCGACACTTCAAATCACCTTGCCTTCTCTCTTACCAGAAGGACGTCAGTTAGAGTCCCCAGGATTCTGGACAGGACATTTCTTCTAGAGAGGAGTCAGTGACAAACTGCCCGGGTATCTGTCCTAACTACTCACTGCTGGTTTTAATAAGAAAGTCTAGCACATGGATACCCACAAATAAAGTCCCGCCTGCATGGAGAAAGAAAAATACGTGGGACCAAAGGTGAACGGATATAATTATGTGACATAATTATACCACTTGCATGATAATATCAACTGAAAAAAACAAACACAGAAAAATCAGAAGGAAGTTGTATCTACTCCATATGGGAAATTTGAGGCTGAATATCTGTTGTGCATCAGAAATTACAGCAGCCACTAGGTTGAAACAAGGGTGAAATGTAGCCCAGTGCCAACTTGAAGTGGTGTCCCAGCTCCCCAGGTCCCCAGAGGGAGGGTCTTGTACTACTGTGAGCCCATCAGACCCGTCAGGCACACCGAATCATGCAATGGGCATGGACCCCGCACTTGAGCTGACAGCACGCTCGGGGTCGAGAGGCCCAAGTCGAGCCGGTGAGGTTGCTCCCACCATCCCCCCTTACCTCGCGCAGCTCCAGCCTCTGGGCCACGGCCTCCAGACACTCCTGCCCCGTGCTCTCCACGGACAACGTACACTCGATCACGTTGTTGTCCAGGAGGCGGATGCGGGTCACGAAGCAGTTCTTGCTTAAGACATTATAACGCCGGGTCCGGCGGAGCTTCAGCCCGAACGGCATGGCTGCTGGGCCCGGGGAGGCACCTGTTTGCGCCCGGCACCCAGGGGATCCCTCCGGCGGTCTGCGGGCTCAGCGGTCAGCGGGGGAGTCTCGACGACGAGCCGCGTTCCTCCGGCGGGCTGGGGGAGGGGCCCATTCCCAGTGTGGCCTCCGGGAGACAGCTGCCAACAGAGCACAGAAGGCACAGTTAAACCAGGGCGGGAAGGGGTGCTGCTCAAACTGAAGCCAACAGTGAATGGCCTCAAACAAACCCCCAACTGTCTCTGCTTTTCAGAAGGGGGAATTACGTTATTGCGTAGCTCACAATATTTCAGTATCCCTCTCTCTCCTGAGCATCTGTAGACTACCTTCTCGGGGATGGATAGAGTTTTGTTACCTAGGCTGCCGACTCTCATTATTCGTGGCTATTATTTTCCTCATATTTTGATTTCGGCTATGCCCCCTTCTGTTCAAATGTAAGTTTTCCGAGGACAGGGACCGCACCTTGCTCTTCCTTTTCAACTTCCCGCCGGGCCAATAGGGCACTTTGCACCCTGTGGATACTTAGTTAAACCTGACCCTGGCTTAGTGGGAAAAGTACAGAACTGGAAATCAAGAGACCTGGGTTCTAATCCCATCTCTACCACTTGTCTGCTGTGTGACCATGGGCAAGTCACTTAACTTCTCTGTGCTTCCATTTCCTCTTCTGGATAATGGGGATTAAATACCCCTCTCCCTCTCCCCCTTAGATGGTGACCTCTATGTGGGACAGGGATGGTGTCTGATCTGATTGCCCTGTATCTACAGACTCCCAATCCCGAGTTCTTTCCACCAGATCATGCTGTCTCCAGATCTGATAGATGACATACATTCTGACTAGAACTGAACAATAGTTGATGTGGTACTCTTCAAGGACGTTAACATTAGTATTAAACTTAACATTGGAATAGGTCAAGTTCCTGCTTAAAAATACCCTCAACTGGTTTCTTTTTGAGTAACACACACACACACACACACACACACACACACACACACACACACTCTCTCTCTCTCTCTCTCTCTCTGTCTCTCTTTCTCTCTCAGCTCCTTACTACATTTTAAATTATAATCTGTCCTTTTGGCAGTATTTTAGTCAACTGACTGTTCAAAACTGCCAGGCTATCACTTTGCTCCTTTTAAACATGCTGAATACAAATAACGTCATCAAATTACAGGCAATTTAGGTGGCTAGAGTGACATTTTTTATTGATAGCACATAACCTAGTCACTGTGGTGACAGGGAAAAGAAACAAAAATGCCTGTAATGATCAGTCCTTTGCCAGTAACAAATTGATGGCTTGTTAAACTCATTTTTCAATGCGTCTCGGAATTTTCTGCCACCTTCCTATTGGGCTTTCTGTTCTCTATAAACTTTGCAATAATCTCATTTTCTAGCTTTCACAACTGTCTACATTATGCTAACATAATCCCGAAATTCTCAAGTGTCTCATGCTCATAGCCTTTCATTTGCCAACATTCTTCCTGTGCCCATGCAATAATGATATGCAAATATAAATTTACAAACGCCTTATGCATTCTTCAAATAAAATTTGACTTAGTACCTTTTATTTCTCACTTCCTGCCTCAATTACAGGCCTCAAGACAAGTTGACATGACACTACTACTCCAGAGAGAAGCGTAGTCTCCTGAAGGTAGTTTTTTATGCCAATTCTCTTGTACGGTAGCTATTTTCTGTTATTTAAAACATACATGCCAGAACATAGAGCTCTCAGCAGAACAGCGGTCTAAAAATATTTACATTTCCACAGCACTTTATGGTGTTTAACAGTCCCCTTGTTCTCTCCAAGTTGGGCTAGCATCGAAAGCTCGAGTTCACACAAGAAGCCACTAAAGAACAAGAGTCATAAGTGACTCATCCCAGATCACACAACCCATTAGTGGCAGAGCTGGGGTTCAAAGTTCCTCGCTGCTGACTGTTTCACTCATGGGACCACAGGGCTTCCCAACATTCCTTTCCCAAATGCTTTTAATTTTAGGTGTCGGAACAACATAGAGAAGAAGTACGAGGAAGACGGGATGCAGTTTGAAAACTCGGGCAAAAGCCGCACAACAGACACTAACACTTACTTCAGCATTATACACTGGCTTTGTCGACAAAGACTGACCTGGACTCCCTGGGTGACTGGCAGCAGCTATGAGGGCAACACAGTGCCTAGAACCACACAGTTGGATTGGATTTCGACCTAAGATCCATCCACTGGCTCCCCTTGGTCTTGTGGCCTAACTATTCTTAAACTCTTCTTGGCAAATACTCTTCTACACAAGGCAGATGACAACCCACCTTCACCGTCCTCCAGTCTGTAAGCTCACTGTGGGATAGGAACATGTATACTAACACTCATACTGTACGCAAGCGCTTAGTACAATGCTATTCACACAGAAAGCGCTCAATAAATACGAATGATTAATCCCATGGCAGTGCCATTCGACCCACCCCAAACAGAAATTCTTCCTTATTATCAAATCCCAATCCAAATTTCTGCAACTCCCCCAGTTCCTTGAGCCATATATTTCCATCAGCCAACTTATGAATTTATTTATACCCACCTCAGTACTCATGGATATTGGTGTACTCGATTATTTATTTTGACTGCTGTAGCTATCGTTTGATGCTTGTGCCCCCATTTAGAATGTAAGGCTCTTGTGGGCATTAAACAGGAATTAAAATTACCTCTTCTGTCTTCTACTTACAGTGTGTCTTCTATGTGGAGTAGAGACTGTTCCCAGTCTATCTTGTATCTATCCATTCCCATGCTTAGAACAGTGCTTGGCACATAGTAGGAGTTCAGCAAACACCACAATTTTTATTGTTCTTCCCAAGCCCTAAGTACAGGGCATTACAACAAATGGGTACTCGATAAGCACTGCTACAAGTACAACAGTTTCCCTTTGGGTCTGCCCTGAATGGAACTGGAGAAGAGTCGACCACTATTTAGTTCTTCCTCGATCAGCACTCAGCCACTCCTCTCTTTCCTTGCTGATTTCCTACTACAACCCAGTGCTCACATTTTGCTCCTCTAACGCCGACCTAATCAATGTTCCTCAATCCCTTCTATCTTGATGCCGACCCCTTGCCCACATCCTCACTAGACTGTATGTACAATCCAGTACATCCAGAAATGATGCCATACCCCCAGCTTGGGCTCAGGCCTGTGTAATGGCCAATCTGCAGTCAGAGGCTGAATTTTCAGTCAAGATATTTGGGCAGACCACTTTCTGAGCTACATACCCTGCCCCCTGACCCGAGAGCTGAAGAGAGTGATGAAGGGGTGAAATATCAACTCAAACTACAGCAATGCTGGGGTGGGCATAGGAATGGGTCTGCCCACTTTCCGACTGCTAGAATAACTACCCTTCATGACCACTATCATAAAGTTCATTACAACCCAAACTGCTAAATGGATCATGTGCTTGGAAGCCAGCAGAGCTCAGCCAGGTCCTTTAAAGAACTGCCTCCAGGTCTCCCAACCTGATCAATTTATCAATCAATTGTATTTACTGAGTGCATACTGGGTGCAGAGCACTGTATTAAGAGCTTAGGAGAGAACAATATAACAGAGTTGGTAGACACATTCCCTGCCCACAATGAGATTCCTTTCACTGATCAAGGTTGCCAGTTCATCACCACTGAGCTGACATTTGTTTTTTTAAATGTGTCAGAGAAAAATCCTTTACACAAATGATACAAAGCAAAAAATGCTTCATTTCGTAACACAGAAAGCCTTATTGCTGATTTAAATTGTTTCACTTGACATGTGAGAGTCCTGAAGTAATCTGTCCTTAACAACAGAAAAGTTATTGTCAATCACATAGTCTAATCTAATTATCCATATACTGTAGTTTGGCTGTGAAGTTATTTTTTTAAGGGTACTTATATTTATTATTTTTTCTAGGTATTCTTTTTTTTTTTTTAACACAAATCCTCAATACTAATTCACATGTTCTTTTTCCTCCTAAATTATTTGTTTTAAAGCAAACTCTGAAAGGCCCAGAAGTAATTACTATTTAGCTACATCTTCTATTTACTAACAGCCCTTGGAATTTTTCCAGCATTCCATATTCTTACAGCTCCAGAGCACACCTCACAGAACTATGTAACCCTGGACTGGGCGTGAGAAGGGGAAAAATTGACGTGACTTGTTCATCCTGTGTGCAAACCTGTGCATAAATCCACCACTGGAAAAAAAAATACTCTAGTAATTACTAGACTTTCAGTAGTGAAAGGGATGAACGAAAGAGGGAACTGAACAACAAAAGTATTTCTCATCTGTTTCAGACACTGACAATGTTTCCTGACGTGTTTCTCAACATTTCATAGGTAATATTCTTTTGAAATAACTTCTTGAAAACTACGGCCAACACCACTTTGCGGATGGAGAAACCACATCTCGGAGAGGTTATTGATGGTTTCACACAGGACTCCCAGGGAATCATGGGAGAAGGCCTGGACCTGCCTCATTACCCAACTCGTTCTCCATTAGACTGATCTGCCAACTTAGTTTAGAAATTTGCCATCAGCATAGGACAGAGGAATTGTGCTCTGTGATGAGGCTGTGTGTTCACTGGTCTGGGTGTACAAGTGCTACTCAATGCAACACTGGACTCATTCTAAAGTCACAGGCAGGGAAAATGCCTTGATATTTTTCACCAAATATGAACACCCAACACTGCTTTCCTTCTCAAATGAGCCTGCTCTCTGTATCCATGCCAGGAATGGTGGACAATTCATAAGCTTAGACATTCTGTCATCAGTGCCTCCCCCCACAATTTAGCTTTCAAAGTTGACAGCACCACAGTCTTCCCTGTCTTGGCAGTATTCTTGCCTCCCTCCTCTCTTTCAACTCTCAGATTCAGTCAGTTCTTCCTTCATGACATTTCCAGAATCTGCCTCTTCCTCTCCATCCTGGCTATCATGCCAGTCCAGATCCTGGTCATATCCTGGCTTGATCACTGCCTCAGCCTCCATACTGACCTCCCTACCTCCAGTCTCTCCCTACTCCAGTGTATATTTTACTCTGCTGCCCAGATCATTTTTCAAAAATGTCGAATCCCCAATCCTTCTGAGACTTCCAATTGTTGCCAGTTTCTTTCTGCATTTGGGTTTTTAGGATTTAGTCATGGCTCTAAGAAACTCAATCTGCTCTCTCCCGCCTACTTTTCCACTCTCTTTTTCCACTACAGTGCCTCTTGCCCTCTTCATTCCTCTGAAGATATCCTAATCACATTGTGACTTCTTATATCTTCTGCCGCCAACCTCTTGCTCACCTCCTTCCTGACTTTAAACTCCCTCTCCCTTTATATCTGACAGACCACGGCTCTCCCGGGTTTCAGAGCCTTTCCTGATTAATTTCTAATCTAATTTGGAGTGCCACTTCAACACTTCTACACCATCTAAGCACTTTGGTACTAACACCCTTCCCTCTCCTCCCCCATAGCACTTATGTCCATCTCTTTATAACCTATTACTTCCTCCTGAATGTAAGTCATTTTGATGTCTGTCTCCCCACTAGAATATATGCTCCTTGAGGGCAGGAATCATGTCCACTAATTCTGCTGCACCCTCTCAAGTGCCTAGTACAGTGCTCTGTACATACCAGGTGCTCAATAAATACTTTTGATTAATTGACTGAGATGTGATCTTTTCAGTACTCAGTAATATGAGCAGGGCAGAGCTTAGCTTCTATAATTGGCCTCTTTGCAATCCCCTACCAGAAGGCACAGAAGCGGTGGTAAATGTGAAGAGAACAGTGGGAAATGCCTCTGCTTTTTTCCTTCACCTGGCATATATATCACCACCCCTCCTCAGGGGATAGCTTTTCTGTTGAATGCAAGATGTAGCTTAACAGGAAGATGGGAGAGCCCTTGATTAAGTAAGACCCTGTCAGGTACAAATCAATCAGTCAATGGCATTTACTGAACACTTACTGTATACAGAGTATTATAGTAAGCACTTGGGAAAGTATAATACAACAGAGTTGCTAGGCGCAAACCGTGCCCACATGAAACTTAGGGTCTACGAATCTTAGTGGCGTGGAATTAGAAGACAGCTCATGGGGTCCTTCCAGTCAATCCCCTGCCTTTAGACAGTCTTGCCAGCTGGGTATAAATAAGGTCATTTAGTGAGGCAATCCAAAGGTTCATCCAACTTACTATTCCATCTCCAACTGTGACAACTGGATGCTTCCTTCAGTTGTCATTCACCCTACTGGTTAAGAATGGACCTTATAATTTGCTTCTCTTTCCCCTTCTACATCTCTAGCTTTCTTCTGAATGACTCATTCCAAGCAGATGTTTTCTACCCTCTTCTCAGAGCTCTCTCGGGATTGAGAATCTATATTTTTCTTTGGCCACCTCTTCCAGTGTTTAACAATGGTCAAGAACCTCTTCCTCAGTGCTGACCTAAATCACTCCTGTTGCAATTTAGGACAATTTACTCCTGGTCTATATTTTGTGGAAGTGAAGGATATCTGGGCAAGGTACCTATGGTCATATTTTCTAGTTTGGTTTCCACATGGTTTTCATCCAGCATATTTACCCTCAGCCTTGCCATCTATCTCACTGGTAAGTGTGTGAAATGCAAGTAGCATTCTTGTGAGGTAAGCAGATGGAAAGTACAGTCATCCCCATTTTTCAGATTTGGAAGCTGAGGCACAGCTTACCCAATTCCTACTAAAAAGGTCCAATAAATAATTTTTACAAACCAACACTCTACCTTTGGGGTGACAGCTAAAAATTCCTATGTAATGTAACATTCTAGAGTGCCCATTAAATTTCTACAAAAATTACAAATAGGATGTATATCATAAAGAAAAATATTGACATTAGCCTTTTGGTTTTACAGTTTAGAAACAGCTAGCATGAGTCTTACTTTTATATGTTCAGAATGGCATTGAACCCTGAATGGGCATTCAAGACGGTAAGCACATTTTTAATGATAATCTAAAAAAAATAAATGGAAAGAGCAACTACTATAGCCAAAGACGTTCCTATGTGAATTCATCAGTGAGAAGTACCATGACCTAGTTGGGAAGCGGGTATAGTCTAATGGAGACCCCGGCCCTGAGAGTCCGAGGACCTGGATTCTAATTCCAGCTCTGCCTCTTGCCTGCTGTGTGGCCTCAGGGCAAGTCAGTTCGCTTCCCTGGGTCTTAATTTCCCTAATTGTAAAATGGAGATTAAACATCTGTTCTCTTTCTCTCCCATGTGGGAAAGGGACTGTGTCCAACCTGATTATTTTGTATCCACCCCATTGTTTAGCACAGTGCTTGACACATAGTAAGCACATAAATACCACCACTATTGTTATTATTAATGTTATTATTAACGAGAGATTGAGAACAAGTGATTGCAGACCTCTGAACTCTGAATAAAGAAAACATATTATTCAAAATCAGTTACTTCTAATGCCCAAAGACCGCCTGGAGTTCATCAGTAATACTACCCTTTGGGATTCTAAGGTGCTATGGACAGCCTGTACGCTCATTACCAAAGAGCTGAGCAGTTGAATCAGAGGAAGGAAAGCATGCAAACAGGTATGAACTGGTGCCAGCTGTAAAAGGATTGTAAAATCTGAACTGATGCAATCAAAAGTTAATTACTAATCAAAAAAAAAACAACAAAAATTGCAAATAGGCATGCCTCTGCTATTGCGTGGAAGGTGGACCTGCCCCAAATAAAAACATCACAGGACCGGATTCCTTGGACAACTCAAAGCAAGCCCCCAAAAAACCCCAGATTCTAAAGTGGGTACTTGATGTCATTTGTAGTTCTACTAAGTAGTTCTCATTGACATTATAAGCCAAGAGAGCTTTCCAACCACTCAGTCAAGGGTTTGTAAAAACAATTTATCAGGGCAACAGAGCACTCCCAAGTTGTAACCAATAATGACCTACAAATCACAGCTATGCCCAGTACTTGGGATCTCAGTTGAACAGTATGTGCTCAGAGATACACATGCACGCTGCTTGTAGACATGGACTCCGGCAGATAGGAGCCATGTTGGGGCACAAGAGGCTAAATGCTGAGGGCTTTCGATTCTCATGTAATGACTTATCTGATAAAAAAAAATACCCACTTTCAAGTTATGCTTTCTTACAGTTTCATAGATAACAAGCATAATGGATACTAGCCTAACCCAGCCTTACATTAATTCCCAAATGTCCAACCTGGTGGCTTAAAGATTTTGCCTACGCACTGGTAATAACAACATGGGATTCATTTTTAAACCTGATGGAAAAGATCAAAAAATTTAACCCAAAAATCAATAGGTTAAAAAAGTTTATTTCAATTAGAGTAGGACATTCGGTAAGGTTGCCCCTCCAAAACAGTCTGAAATACAAGAACACAGAAACGTAATCCAAAGAAAAAATGACACTCTAGACTGCTCACCTGGCTTGAAGTCATTAAGTCAAGAACACAACAAAAGAGAGCGGAACACACAAATCCACTTAACATATATACACGCAGCACAATAACAAGCGTGGCTTAGAAGAGAATGGTTACTCATAAAAGAAACAGAATTCTTACTGACTGCACATTGCCTTTTACAACTCAGGGCACCTGGACTCCTATCATTGCACAGCAGGATGTACACTCAGTTCTGCCACAAAGTGTATTTTCACCACATGTTTCAGCTAGACCGTTGTTGAGGAGCTAGGGAAGGTTCATCTGACAGCGAGGGCCTGTTTGGAGACAGCACTTCGTGGTGTTGCAAAAAACGGTTGTTACGCAGGGTGAAAGAATGTAGTGCAGTGCGAGTTTTCTTAATGCAGTGTTTTGAGTAAATGCAATACTCATGTTACAGGAGAACAGGGTGTGCGATCAAACTCCGTAAACATACTGAAGTGGAAGGAGGAAAGGGAAAAAAAAACCTCAGGGATCAAAACCACTTGTCTTCAGTTTGAGGAAATGTTGGGGTATTTAGCCAATCTGCTTTGTGGCCTTACCATGTGGGCAACAAATCCAGACTTGTTCCCCCTCCCCGGCTCCCGTGTAATCTAGGAGGTGCTTCCCCTCATCCAAACACACTGTAGTACACTTTAAGCACTTCATACTCACTCCACCCTCAGTCCCACAGCACTTAGGGACACATCAGGAATTTATTTAAATGTCTGTCTCCCCCTTTAGACTGTAAGATCTTCCTGGGCAGGAAACATGTCTACCAATTATCCTGTATTATCCTCCCATGCACTCCACCCAGTAAACACTCAATAAATTCTACTGACTGATTGATTGATACTCTTGATATTTACCAAAGCAAAGCAGAAGCCACTACCAGTTCCCAAGTCCTGCCCAATTTAGGCCAGGATCAGTCTTAAAAGATGAACAATTTTTTTGAATATTTGTTAAGCACGTACTATGTATCAGACATTGTTATAGGCACTGGGGTAGATACAAAATTGGACACGGTCCCTGTCCCCGCATGTGGCTCACAGTCTAATCTTGTGCAATGAGCCAGCTGGCACCTGCATAACTCTGCACTAAAACTTTCTTTACCTGGCATTTAAAAGATTCAAGTGGTTTCTCAAGGCATTTGAAAGTGTTATCCTATTGATGGGTCAGTTCAGGGGCAGAGTGTTGAGGGGAAAACACAATACAGCTGGCCTCAATTTCAACATTAAATGCATACTGTTTTAGGTGCTTATTTTACATGTGATTATGCTGCTAAGACCCTTGGAAAACTAGCTTCCTAAATCATTTTGCAGTTACCTTTTGCAGTTACCCTTCACAGCACGGAGAATCCAGTGCAGATCTCTACACGAAGAAAGCTTGTGCTAAGTAATCACCCCATGTACTGATGCCACACATATGCTCACAGTAAATTTTTCCACCCTGACTCGTTGCATGCAGATAGGCACGCGTTGTTGGACAACCATTCCTGTGGAAAGGCTACTCTAGTGAAGTTCTACAGAACGAAGTGTAGCGTTACAGAGTACAGATCAAAAAATAACATTTTCAATGATCCTCAGAGCTAACCAAAAACCCACCATAGACTACAAAACGTCTAAGCCTGTGTAAACGAATGAAGCTACAGAAATTGGGAGCTTAACAGTACAGTCATTCTTGCAGGAATATGAACAGTTCAGAAACACAACAACCTTCCCATTGGCGACACGGTCTCCTGAGCATTGACCTCAGCTCCATTCAATACAGGAATGAAGTCTTGAAGTGAAACACAGACTTTGAACATTTAATAGCTTTAGTCCCGAGGATGAACCGGATAACATTCTTTCACAAGGACCAGGGAAAAACTAGCTGACATTAGCTTGTGGCACCGGACGTTTCTGAATTGCGTGTTTTTCTTTATACCCAAAAAAATCCATTTTGATGGATGCTGATGATTTCACACACTATGAGGAACAGCTAGTGGAAAAGGCATGGGACTGGGAGTCAGAGGATCAGAGGAGGACTGGGTCCAACCTGATTGACTTACTATCTACCCCAGCATTTAGTACAATACTTGGCACATAGGAAGTGTTTAACAAAAAACACAATTATTATTACTACTACTACTAATAATAATGATAATAATCTTGGTCCTGCACTTTATGTTGTATGTCCTTGGGCAAATCACTTAACTTCAATCAACCAATTGTATTTACTGAGCATCTCACCACCCCTCAGCCCTGTGACCTTGGGCAAGTCACTCAACTTCTCGGTGCCTCAGTCACCTCATCTGCAAAATGGGGAGTAAGACTGTGAGCCTCATGTGGGACAACCTGATTACCCTGTATCCATCCCAGCGCTTAGAGCAGTGCTCGGCACATAGTAAGCACTTAACAAATACTAACATTATTATTACAAATGTTACATCACAAATTACTTATATGAATGCCTGTCTCCCCCCTAGACTGTAAGCCTCTTACAGACAGGGGATGTGCCTGCTAATTCTGCCTATTGTACTCTCCAAGCTCGTAGTAAGTGCTCTCAACATAGTAAGCACTCACTAAAAGTGAAGCAGCGTGGCTTAGTGGAAAGACACGGGCTTGGGAATCAGAGGGTTGTGGGTTCTAATCCCTACTCTGCCACTTGTCAGCTATATGACCCTGGGCAAGTCACCCAGCTTTTCCGTGCCTCAGTTACCACATCTGCAAAACGGGGATTAAGACTTGAGTCCCACATGGGACAACCTGATAACCTTGTATGTCTCCCAGTGCTTAGAACAATGCTTGGCACATAGTAAGCGCTTAAATACCATCATCATTATTAAAAACTACTGCTTGACCGTTTGATTCACGTTCTCATGCTGCGTGACACTTCAGACAGCCCCTTGAGTATGCCCCTTCAAAGAACTTAGGTATCCGCTCACTCCAAATCCGTAGTGCCTATGCACATCTTGATTCTATTTATTGCTATTGTTCTTGTCTGTCTCCCCCGATTAGACTGTAAGCCCATCGAAGGGCAGGGACTGTCTCTATCTGTTACCGATTTGTACATTCCCAGCGCTTAGTACAGTGCTCTGCACATAGTAAGCGCTCAATAAATACTATTGAATGAATCTGTGCGCAGAGCACTGGTAGCTGAGCACCAATTCAGCAATAAAGAGAGACAAACCCTGCCCATACCGGGCTTACAGTCTAAAGGCGGGGAGATGACATCATAAAAAGTAAACACACATCATTATAATTAAATAGAAATTATAGATATATACATATATACATAAGTGCTGTGGGCAGGGCAAGAGCAAAGGGGGCGAGTAGAGGTGATGCGGAAGGAGGGGGAGAATAGAGTATAAGAGTACAGTACAAAGTCTTCTACAGAGCTGAGCTATGCCGTTTCCCAGTCTTTGTAGGAAAATAACTTCCTCAGTTCAGATTCCCACTGAAGTTCAATCTGCTGTAAAACAAGTATTTCAAATTCTCCTGCTAGATAAGAGCCAGTACAAGGGCATTCTGGGAATTATCATGCACTCTCATGGGGAATAGGGAAAAAAGCACTCACACCCCAACATTCCTGGGCTCAGAATCACTCCGTGCATGGTACCCGTCTCTTTCACTGGCCACGTACCATGAAGAGACTGACCGAGGTCAGGCCGGGGCCAGCTGGGTGGAGTTGCGAGACATAGCTGTGGTATAACTCCCACCCAGTAGCTCTGCTTCTTTGTGACTCTATAGTGGCTGGGAGTGAGGAAGAGTAACTCTGCTCACCTAGAGGTTACTTCCCCTTCTCAGCTGCTGAATAGCGTGAGGGCAGGGTCCTTCTGGCTCTTGGGATAATCGCCCCTTCAGTCTGCTCCCAGCTGGGAGGGAGAACTTGGGTGGATTAAGAAGCCTGTTTCCCTTTGAAATCCCCTCAGAGTAGAGAGTCCAATGTTTAACTTTATTACCACAGTACCAGTTCAAGGAGGCCATAATTTTCGAAGTCAACAGTATAGAAATATTGGGTTTCTTCAATGTAAGAAGCTGTTTTATGTCAAGGGTTCAATTTAAGGACAAAGGAAAGTATTAAAAAGGCATAGCTGCTTAACTATACTTCCTTACATTTTTGTATTCATTCCTCTGAAATTGACATTATTTATAGCCCTGCATACTCTTTACAGCAGTTCACAAAATAGAAACAAAAGAAAACACCCTCCCAACTGCAGCATGGGATCAGAGTCACCTACCAATATACCAGATAAGAGTAAAAATACAGAGAGGAGTAATCTAGAGGGGGAAAGAGTGCGTGCATGGCAGAGAGAGATTAGCCCCGGGATACTGATGGAATGAAATGGGGAATGGATGACCTCTTACACACAAAAAGGAAGAAGTTCCAGGGTTAGTGCTTGCCCAGGTGACATATTAAGTTGCAAGGTAAAGGAGAATAATCTGGAAAGATGGGATGGAGGAGGAGAGAAGTCAAAAGCCAGCTGACGAGTATCTAGAAACACAAAAAATCTAAAAGTATCTAGAAACCAAAAAATGCTCACTCCAGGGCTTCTCTAGTACAATTGCAAACAAAGCCAAAAACAGTATTAGTTGGGAAGGCCACCGCATGGTTGTGGCTTTGACTTTTGTGACTCGAAAAGAGTCACAAGGAGGCTAAAACTCTGCTTTGTTAGCCACAGCACTCCAATGCTCTTGTCATATTTATTGTCACCACAGCCTTCCTTTTTTATGCTTAAACTGTGAATTGCTTGGGGGCTTGGGACAATGTCTTGATGTCTTGTACTTTCTCCCCAAGGCTTAGTTCAGTGCTTTGAACACAACAGGTACTTAATAAATACCTCTGATTGGTTGCTAATAAAGCATTACCTCTGAAGACTAATAATCAGTGACATTGAGAGCTCACTGTGTTCCTAGCACCATACTAAGCACATGAGAGTTGGTAGACATGCTCCTTGCCCTCAAAGAGATAACAGCCTAGAGCTCCTGAGTCGAGAGTCTCTTCCCCAGTAGAATGTAATAATAATAATAATTATGGTATTTGTTCATTCATTCATTCAATCGTATTTATTAAGCACTTACTGTGTGCCACTGTTCTAAACGCTGGGGCAGATACACGGTAATCAGGTTGTCCCACGTGGGGCTCACAGTCAATCCCCATTTTACAGATGAGGTAACTGAGGCACAGAGAAGTTAAGTGGTTTGCCCAAGATCACACAGCAGACAAGTGGTGGAGCCGGGATTAGAACTCGTGTCTTCTAACTCCCAAGCCTGTGCTCTTTCCAGTAAACCATGCTGCTTCTCTGTAAGCTCCTTATGTTCAGGGAACATATATGTCTGGATTCAATTTATTTTTCCACATGCTCAGCCCAATGCACGGGACCCAAAGGGCTTCAATAAATACCTTTGTTGGTAAAATTGTTCAAATGCTGTTAGTTCTAGACTGATTTCAAAATGTTTGCAGGCATAACACCATTATCAGTTCTACATAACTGCTTTGTGTAACACTGTACAGGATTGTGTACCTGGTACTACACAATAGCAAACTGGACAATCAACCAGTGGTATTTATTGAGTGCTTACTGTGGGCAGAGCACTGTACTAAGAACTTGGGAGCATGCAATATGATAGAGAAGGTAGACACAATCCCAGCCCACAAGGAGTTTACAGCCTAAACTCTATAATAATAATAATAATAATTGTGGTAGTCGCAAAGCCCCTTGGCACTAACTACGTGCCAAGCACTACACTAAGTGCTGTGGTAGATACAAGGTGTCAGAAAATAGTTGGTCAAGTGTGAGAGCATCAGAAACAGACCTTGGAGACCTAGCAGAATGGCTAAGGAATGAATGCAATCCAAGCTCCCTAAGGGGATAAATACCGGGTATAAAATTTGCTCCCAAGTGAAAAACTAAGAATATAGCATGGAATAACCATCAAGTCATTTTTCCATTATATTCAATTGAAAACTGCATGGAGTCCCACTCTGTGATGTCCCCTCTGAGCCTGCTCCATATTGACCATAAAGGTGACGACTTTTACTCCGTGACAAGTGCTAGGGGAGATACAAGATAAGCAGATCAGACCCAAACCCAATCTCACAGGGGGCTGTGCTCAGGGCAGGGAATATGTCTGTTATATGGTACTCTCCCAAGGGCTTAGTATAGTGCTCTGCACAAGGTAAGTGCTCAGTAAATACCACTGATTGTTTGTGCTTATTATGCACAAAGTACAGGGGTGGATACAATATAAGAGTGGGCAGTGTTTAAATCAGATATAATCTAGGGTCATTCTATTAACCAAATACCACCCTGAAGTGAGCTGAGGGGCTGGGAGGAGGGGGGAGGTGTTGTACAGAGATGGTGGGCAATGATACCAACATGTAAGACTGAGGACATTCTGAAGTTTATCCCATCATTAACGTGGCCCAGAACTTTAGCAAACATGTAAAATGGAAGAGAATGTGCCTGTGGTGTGGCACATGAAATAAAACAAAGCTTGCTGCACTGGCAGGGATCCAAAATAAAGAAGAATTAAAAAAAAAAAAAGCTGGGAGAGAAGGGCCAGGCTTTTGGCATGTGCACCCACTGTTTTCCTGCCTTTAACTTTGGATACATGTTGGCGTAACTCTTCCCCTTCGCAAAGTCCCTCTCTGGTAGGCTGCTCTCTTCATCCTACATAGAACAAAGAACCATTTCCTTAGGGCTGACCTGCTGAGATGACAAAGGGTGGAATTGCAGGGAAAAAATGATTGGGAGTTTTAAAAGGCAAATCTCTTTTCACCAGAAGGTCCAAGTTTTAGTTTGGACTCTTACCAGCAAACACTGAAAAGTCAAACTCCTTAGACATAGTGTTTCAACAAACTGATAGTGTACAACTCTCACTTTCATCACATAATGCATTAGAAGTTGCTGTTGTATGTGTGAGTGGTGGGGGGGAACGTTTGTGTGTGGGTAGAGGTGGGGGGGTTTGAGACAGAGGCTCTATATATATGTAGGTGTGTGCTTCTAAAGCTAGAAAGGCACCTAAATTTAGTAGATTACCATTTCTACTAACTTCTACTGTATTGTACTTTCCCAAGCACTTAGTTCAGTGCTCTGCTGACAGTAAGCACTCAATAAATACCACTGATTGATTGATTCCACAACAAAAGACTACAGTGAACTACAACTGCAGCACCTACACTATTCACTGACCTGTAAATAATCAAGAAGAGAGGGAAAACAATTCTAGAAGCAGAAGAGTGGCAGGATGGACCTCTCCTAAAGAAAATATAGGGCCCATTTCCTCTAACTACAGAAGGTGTTGAAGAGCAGTCGTTCTGCCCAGAGGTATGGCTCAGAATGGGAACATTTTGGCCAACAATCACTACATCAGCTGGCCTAGTGAAACTGCACCAGAGTATAGCCCAGAACACATTTAGGCTTTATTAGAATTCAACAGTGTGGTCTAGTGAAGAGAGCCTGGGCTTGGGCATGAGAGGACCTGGGTTTAAATCCTGGCTTTGCCACTTTCCTGCTGGGTGTGAACTGAGGCAAGTCACTTTAGTTCTCTGTGCCTCAGTTTCCTCATCTGGAAAATGGAGATTCAATATCTGTCCTGTCTTCCTGTTACAATGTGAAGCCCAATTGGGGTGGGGACTGCTGTGGCTGATCTGATTGCCATGTACCTAGCCTAGTGCTTCATGCAGTGCTTAGCTCATAGTAAGTGCTTGGAAATACCACTATTATTAAATAAAGCACCATGGTCAACTGGGCTAAACGGGGCCCTCTGTCCAGAAGTCATATGCTCAGAAGGAAGCAGGGGATGTGAACTGTCTTCACTTCATGGACATTCCTAAGAACACCTGAACTGCCTCCAGCCTGCATCTACAGCTCTAACCTGACAGGCTGCATGCATTTTGAGGGCAGGGATCATGTCTTCTTCCTTGATTGTATACTTTTCCAGCTTCTAATACAGGGCTCTAGCTCTACATGCATCCTGTAAGCCCTTGTACTACTGATTGATCACCGATCCAAAAAGCAAGATTGATTCCCAGATCCAATCATTTCACAAGTTAAAACTAATAAACTAAGGTATGCACTATGTTCTAATTTTGTTTATCCAATTTATGGTTTTGTGTTCATGAACAGCTCAGGGCCTGAATATAAAATTTATAATTTATTACCCCACATAAAAGAGCTGTAGGTATATAAAATTTATTGGCAATTAATTATCTGCAAGATTCCAATCGCTGAAGAAATGTTCCGTGAGCCACTTTAAATCTGCACCTTTTTAAAAGATGCATCCTCGATGTGCTTGTGCAAATCATTTCCAGAGAACCAAATGTCTTCAGTGTGACACCTTGACTCGCTCCTCTTTGAGAAAGAGCCCTTTATTTGTTCTGTGAATTAATGAGCTAGGTAGAAGAATCTGATCATCAGGAAGTTCCCCGCCTAGGAAAGCTATACCCATTGCGATTCAAATACCTTCCAAGAGAGGAACAATTTCAAATGGATTGTGCAGATCATCACTGATGTGAACACAGTGAACTTAAAGTCTACCAATCTGATGATTATTTTCATGCCTACCTCTCAAAGCAATTCTGGGAATTAATTACACTTACAATTGAAATGCGCCTATGTTAGGATGTCATTGTAGTCTCACAAGTGCTTAGTACAGTGCTCTTGCCCAAACTAAGGTATGTGTGATTTTCCTGTCTGATTGACTGAAGTCATCCAGAATCTCCAAGCCATTTATTGGTTGCTAAAGATTTTTTTAAGAAAAACATCTGAAAACTTGCTAAGTACATCACAGTTCTCAGCATCGAAATAAAAATGGAGTGGCAACTCAGAACAAAGAAATACTTTAAAGATGCCTTGAGTAGATGAAGAATTTACAAGGATTAACTTTGTAATGACTTCGTATGTGGCATCAGTGCAGGATTGTGTTGATAGAGACCTATCTAATAGGAACAAACATTCCCCCAATTCAGGTCATAATAATAATTGTGGCATTTATTAAGCACTTACTATGTGCCAAGCACTGTTCGAAGCATCGGTGTAGAAACAAGTTCATTGGGTCAGATAGAGTCCTTGCCCCTCAAGGGACCCCCAATCTAAGAGGAGGAGAGGGTTGGGAAGTGGAGAACATGAATCTTTTCCCCATCTTGCAGATGAAGAAACCTAGGCCCAGAGAAGTTAAGTGACTTGCTCAAGGGCACACAGCAGGCAAGTAGTGAAATTAGGGTGAGAAGCCAGGTCTCGTGAAACCCAGCCTGTGCTCTTTACACAGCTGAAATGGATGATAGGTCTGCCTCGGGTTTCCCATAGTATTCTAACGCTACCCACAAGCACTGTCATCAGTTACTCTGCACTGGTGCTCAGCCCTGCAGTGGCAGGACCAAGACTCATCTGTCATTCTTGACCTCTTCCATGTTCTCATTCCAGATTATACTCCTTGGTCTCCTTTCCCATCCAGAAAGCAACATCTGCATTTCGAGAGGCAGCCGGTCATTTCCCTCCCAATGCCATACACAGCAAACTTCCCAAGCCCAAAAAAGTTGCTGAATCTTTGTTCCGACACCCTGATTTTCTTCTTGCCTTTTCTCCTCTCCCTCCCTCCCCGCAAAACATCTAAAGACAAGATTTTTCCAGTCTACTCCCTAGGGTCCGAGTGTAACCAATGTGGCAATTCAGTGATCTGGAAGGGCTGTCAGTGAGAGGAGAGGAGGGTAGAGGTGGGAGAAGGGAGTATGAAGAGTTGGCTGACAAAATTCACCCACAGTTTTAATCTGCTCTTATTTGAAATCTTTCAGTTATGAAATGACCAAAATGCACTCTGGGCAAACACGCCAAGAGAGGAAAAGCACAGCTTCCTTAGTGGGACGCTTCCGGGAGCAGGAACATTGGCCTTGACGGAGTAAAGAAAAGCAACTTCTAACACGCAGGCTCTTCAGTGGCTTTGGGAAATGAAACTCTACAAGGAGGCTATCCTGAGCGAATGAGAAACACCACATGGGAGAGGCTCCCCACACAGGAATGCATTTCTCTTTGCCCTGCAACTTGCTCTCTGCCAAGTTGCACCAGAGAAAAATATTATATGTTTCCATGGCTATCTAAATTTAGGAGGCTTAAATGGTTCTTTTTCAGGGCAGTGTAGAAAAATGACTTGTGAGTTAATGCTGATAAAGAGGTTGCAACATATGCTGGGACCTTAGTCAAGGGATCAAGGGTATTTGGGACGCCAACCCTAAAGACTCTGAAAAGGGGGGTGGGGTGGGGAGGGAAGAGAGAGAACCCGATGTGGGTACTTCCAACCAAAATGCTGAAAAAGAAAGAGGCTCTCCAACTGCAACTCGTTGGGATTCAGAAGCAAGAAAGAGCACAGCAGAGGGCTTGGAGGTAGGGGGCATTTGGATGAGGAAGGGACAGGAATGAGCCCAGCTGGCTCTACCCCTTCTTTTGACACAAGGCTGTCTGGGGGGAGCAGAAGGGAAAGAGCTGGAAACTGAACAAGCTTTAGAGAAGTGGCAAATGAGCAGGAGGAAGAAGCAACTGCCTCTGTCTTGGGGCTGGCACAAACTCTGCAGCATATTTTTCCTCTTCTCTTTCTTGTTTCCCCATTAAAATTGAGAGGAAAGCAGAGGTACGTGGGAAAGCTTTCTTTCACCTTTGACCCTCTTATGGGGAAAAAAAAATTCTGACGTCAAATATACGACAAGGAGACTGAGCCTCCCAGTGGGTAAAGCTTCTTACTTCTCAGGGATTGTGGTAAGGAGCCCTGAAAGCCAAGTAAAGAATTCCCATCGCTAGGGGTGGTGTGGCAAGAAATGTTGGGTAACCCAGTGGTCTCTCAGTAAACAGACAAGAGGGCATTGGTTAATCAATCATACTAATTACTGAGCATTTACTCCAAGTAAAGCTCTGTACTAGGCACTAGAGAAAGCACAATAGAGTGATAGTCACCATCAGAGTATCCCTGGCTCTCGGCAGCAATTCGAGAGAAAATAATTACAGATGGGGGGAAGCAACAGAGTTTAAAGATACATACATCCCGGGAGGTGAGTAAGCGCAGGGAGGGTGCAGAAGTTCCAAAGTAGCAGTATGGGGGGAAATACAGTGGGAAGATGAGAGATAAGTCAGAGAAGGTCTCCAGGGGATGTGATTTAGAAGGGCTTTGAAGATGGGGTGGCTAAGTGGTCGGCCGGATGTGAAGGGGGAGAGAGTTTCAGGTAGGAGGGAGGGTGTGAGCAAGAGGTCAATGGAGTGAGACGAGGCCTAGGCCCAGGGATGATGTTGGTATTAGCAAAGTTTGATGGGACGCCTGGGTTGTAGTGGGAAAGGCACCAGGATATGGGTTTAATTCTGAAGAATCTGACATGGGGAAGGAATGGAGTTCCTACTTTTTTCCTACTTTTTCCTACTTCAATTTTATTCTTGAAATAGCTCGACTAATTATGTTAAATGATTTTTTTCACACCACAGACACAAATCACCTTATGCTTCTCTTTAGATGCAAAAGTGAAATCAGGCAGACGTTCCTGGTCCCAAAATGAGCTCTGTAATTTTCCACTTGGTTTTTTTGCTCACGGGTTTAGAAATGTGCTTCAGTCTTTAAAAATATTTATGCTCTGAAGTATTTATTGCTGCTGGATAACTATGTCCCAGGGAGCAGATGAGAAAGGTATCCAAGAGGAAATGTGGAATAATGGTGTGCAAAGTGTTCTGGTGCAGAAGGTCACACTACGGAACATACTTTAGAAACGAAACAGGATAGGGTTGGAATTGGAGAAAAGCACTGCACACTCCAGTGAACTACGCAGAGGCCTAGAAGTCAGGAAGTTGGAGTTCTAATCCCTGTCTTGCCACTCACTTGCCGTGTGACCTTGGTAAACTCACGTAACCCTTCTGGAAAACGGTCTTATATTACCTATCTCATCCAAATTGTTGTGGGCATTGGCTAAACTAGGGTTTTCTAAGTGCTAGATAATTTTTCTGTGAAAACCAAGTTTACTTCTTCCTTCTCCACATTCTCTTTCACTCAGACTAGACTTGAATCATTATATAAATGCTAGGATGCCTCTTTTACAGGTAAATTGACCACCAGTTTAACAGAACCTCATGGGTTCCCTGTGAGCAGTTCCATTATTTTTTCTCCTGTTTTATTATGGCCACGCTCCATAATTCTATAGAGGTGTTGTAGCCTAGAGGAAAAAAACAAATGTCTGGGTGCTCCAGCCCTGACTGCTTTGATACATTGAGCAATTTCCTTGACCTCTCTGGGCTTCATTTTCTTCATCTATAAATGAAGAAAACACCTGCCTCTAACTTTACAGCATCATGATATTGACGCCCTTTGGAAAAATAAAGAGTGCTATACAAATTTAAAGTATTATTACCTTCAGAAGAGCTAATGGAATTAGAACTCCTCATGAAAGAAATCCTAAGCCTTAACTTAAACTTGCCAATATGTTTTTACTGGATAGCAGAGTGCGGGGTTTGTGAGGCTGTTACTAGATTTGAGTGTCTGAGAAGGGAGACCTATTAAGCATGGACTCAGCTTAACGGACATTTAAGACTTCCCCCTCTAGCCTTCCACGGAACAACAAGAAAAATAATTGTGGGACTTATTATGGAATGGAGTCACAGGACACAACCCCTCAGCTGAGGTGGTAATGACATCGGCAGCCGCAGGGACAGCGATTGCTGTTGTTGCTATTACTGAGGAAGTGAGGAAAGTTGCCATTGCTACTGCAGCTACGTTGTGTCTTCCAGGTCCAGGGATAAATGTGTCTGGCCTCCTCTTCCCACTCCCCTCCTCATCACCCCTATCCCCTCCCTCCCACTCTCATCATCTCCCTTTCCTCTAGACTGAAAGTTTGCTGTGAGTAGGGAACATGTCTACCAACTCTTATATTGTACTCTCCTAAGTGCTCAATACAACACCCCGCACACAGTAAGCATTCAATAAATACGATTGATTTCCCCCTGTCTACTGTCCTTCTCTCCTCCCCTAATTTCCCCATTTTCCTCACTTTGGTTCCCTTCCCCTCTCACCTCACCCTCTTGTGCGTGTTCCCCCCGATCCCCACCTTCTTGCTTAACCTAACCTCTATTCTTCCTGATGTGCCCAGATTTTGGTAATATATCTGCTCAAGCCTTCTTCTAGCTCCAGTTTGCTATGATTAAACTTCAGAGCTCATAAAAGTTTTACTACAAGAGCTCCCTGCTGTCCCAGAAGAGAGAATGAGATAGTACATAAAAGTGTTTTGGAATTTTCTGGAAGGAAAGCACTATAAAATCAAAAGTCTTATTGGCCCATAGACTGCTTATACACCTTAGAATGGCTGAGTCCAATCCAACTAGACAACACATGATGATTAAATCCACTTTTCACAAAATCCTTGAATCTTTTACCCCTGGTTTCGATGTACTTAAAAAAAAAAAAAGAAGGTTCACTGGTTTTCAGGGGGAATTGGCTTTTGGAAAAAAGGAGGAAAATACAAAACAATCTTAAAAAAAAAAAAATCCTCCTTCCCTCCTCCCTCCAAAAAAAAAAAAAAAAAAGGATGACCAGGATTCTGGGCAAATGTTCCAAACTGGAGGGGGGTATGATCTGAAAAATGATACGGCATTGCTGATATAGTTCAGCAGTTTAGAAAGTGGAGGGTTGAATCCTATTAACACAGGAAGCAGACTGCAGCTATAAATCTAGAACTTGGCCAGTGCTGGTTCATTCTTATCTCTAACGTGCAGTTGTTCATGTGCAAAAGACAAGATAAACCCTTAAAAAAAAATCCACCATTCAACTGCAGCTCTCATGTGATGTTACCACACACTGTATTTGCCAGTTTGCCATTCTCATGTCTGGACACTTAAGATCTTTTACTACCATAGGAAAGTATCCTATTATAGTTTGATGACTTATTCTGCCTGAGGGCAAAAAAAATGTCACTGAGAAAGCTAAAGATATAAAGAAGTTGAGATGTCTCAGGGAATCTATTCAGTGACTTCCACAAATTTGAAAGCCTGTAGGCTGAAGTATGTGCTCTGGAGTCACGTTCATCAAAAATACTGATGATTTTGAACCGCTTCTCAGAGGGTGGCAGTAAGCCTGAAGAACACTGGCAGTATAAACCAGTTTGCACTAGGGAAACAACACAGAGCTTGATATGGTCAGCTTAGTCCACTAGGTCCGACAAAGGTATGGATAGACAAAGAAATTTTTAAAACAAAGGTATGGATAGACAAAGAAATTTTTAAAAAAAACACCTTACTCTCAAGAAGCCCAACATGTCTTGGGAAAGATGGCAGCCTGAAGGCCTACAAAAGCTACAGTGGTGTCTGCTAAGTACCGACCTACTAGGTGCCCGTGTCTGACCTCGTTTGGGGCTAAAAGAATAGGGCCTACCTCGTAAAGCACATTCTGAACAATTTCAACTGGGGGACATCTCTAAGTCATATTCAAAAGGCACTACACTTTAAGCTCCTTGAGGGCAAGAATGCAGTCTACCAATGCTATTGCACTGTACCATCCCGAGCACTTAGTACAGTGCTCTGCATATAGTAAATGCTCAGTAAATACCACTGATTGATAGGTTGTTGGCAGGATGAAGACTGAGGTCCTGAAAAAGGCATTTCAACGACTACTGAGGCAATCCTCATGACAATACAGCTTCATTAGGGTGGGGAAGAGGAACACACAAAAAGAGAACTCCTAGAGACCTCCAAAGCAGCTGCCGTAGAGTGAACTGTGATGAGACAGCCATAACTGGGAGGGGTGTGAGGGTAGGACAACTGCCTTGAAGCTGGAGTGGTGAAGCAATGGGTTCACAGAGGACCTTTGGGAAGCCAGTAACAGCCCAGCCTGGCATGCCACAACCAGGAGACGGTGGCTTCCACTGAATATAGGTTTCGGGAAGAGTAGGAGGCTCAACGGTGACTGATGCTGCCACACATCATTGCAACAAGGGGTAGTCCTTAGGAGGACTTAGTGTGGGAAAGCTTTAGCAGGACCTGAGTCTTTAGAGTCACCCCCATGGGCATGGAGAGGATCTCACTGTCAGCGGCCTCAATTCAAACATAAAGGATAGCTAAATACAGTGCAGGTTAATCAGTGACCAGTACTTTTTAAACAAAGATTTGGGGCAGATTCCGAGTTTAATAACCAGTCACAGATAGCACCAGGCTGTGCAAATAGCAAGGGTGTTCGATGTTTGGAAAGGACTACTGCTCATACGCTGGGCTTTTTCTACCAGACTTACACATGGGGATCTTCCAATCAAGAGAGCAGTGATATAATCACATGTGTCTACCAACTCTGTCTTACATTCTCCCAAGTGCTTAGCACAGTGCTCAACCCAAGGTGAACGCTGTATAAATAACATTGATGAATTGACTGAGTTCTTCCCAATCATTTCCCCAATTCTTGATGGTGGGAACCTGGCCAAGACAATGGGATACACACTGAACACATTGTGAGAGGACATTTAGGAAATGCAAAGAACCAAGGTCACTGACATTAAAGTATCCAGATGTGGAACACAATTGGTTTTAGTCCAAGATGGTGAATAGTTAACCAGCTATATATGTCTCAAAGATTGGGTGTTATGTCTGGCATGTTGCTTACGTTAATCATTTACCCTCTGGTCGACAATACTCCATAAATCCTCCCTTCCCCTTCCCAACCCCCACCCCTTGTTGAGAGGAAAGGGTGTAGGCAGCTCTCTCTCCCTGATAGGGTTAATCCTCCAAGTCAATTCTATAATCACTAAAGCCTTCTCAGAAGTCAATAACTGAACATATTTCTTTGTTTCAATTAGTTCTGAGTCAACAAGGTACATGGGAGTCAGCTTTCCGGAATTAAAAAAAAAAATTCAAAACCGAATCAGGTAGCTTGTCTGTAACTGCTGGAAGTTTGTTTTTGTCATCAGGAGTTACCATCCAAAACTCTTTGCCAATTAGCATTCAGAAGGGAGAGAGTAGGGTTTTACCTTTTCTCTTAGATTGATAAAGCACAGAGCTCTGTTCTTTTTCCACTATGAAATAGGCTGCAATTTGTGCCCTAGTGCCAAAATGGAACTGCAAGTAGTTCCTGAAAGGATAAAAGGTAGTTATTTTGGGGTGTTTTTCAGCCATCAGCTTTCGTGGAGGCAAGTGACTCCAGTGCAATCCCCAACCATCTTACTGTCCAGACCTGCCACACTCAGAGTGTGAGAAGATTGCTAACGTCACTTTGTCTGGCCAGAGTTGAGTGCTTTGTGCTTTAGGATTTGAATGTTGGGAAGGGCAGGGAACTTGTTGCCAACTCTGCTTTCTTGTACTTTCCCAAGTGCTTAGTATAGTGCTCTGAACACAGTAAGCGCTCAATAAATGTGACTGACACTCCCAGTTGTCCAGGAGGTCTGAGATATGTTGAGGACTGTCACTTGGCCCCTTATTCAGGATTTGTCTAAATCGGAGCAGTTACTTCTTCTCTTGCCTATGGCTCTTAGGGAAAGCCTGGCTGTTCCATGCCTTACCTCTCCTTCCTATACCTAGGCCACACCAGACCACACAACTCAAACTAAATCTTCTCCACAAACTTTTCCCTCCTGGCTAGCTGGAGCAAAAATCCTTGTTTAAGAGAGAGTTGAACCCATGATTTTTATGTATGTTTTTGGGCAAAGGGTAAAGGATATTTATAAATCTAGAAATAATGAGGAATTTGAATGGAATCTTTTGTAAAATACTATCCAGTGAAATGCATTAGTATATCCAGTCTCCAGTGGATTTTTTAAAAGGAGCAGGAGATCTCCTCTTCAGCTACTGCTGGGAAGGATGGAAAAGTTTAAGAGAGGGCAGGAGGGAGGGTGGACTGGGGAGGTGCAGGGGAATTTTTAAGGAGATCACACCTGGCGGTTTCAATTTTATTGATGAAATAGGTAGCAAGACCATTAGGGTCAGGAAAGGGGGAGGTAGGGAGTGCAGGGGAATTTTACCGAGCACTTACTGTGTGCAGAGCACTGTACTCTGTACTGGTAAAATGCACGCTGAGGATGCCCAAGTCCTTGTTGTTGATAATAATCATCTCAAGATATCCAAGCGAGTAACATTTCGAGTTTGACTCCTAAGGGTCTCAGCAACCAATGACGGTAAGCTAGATTCTACCATTCTGTCTGACCAGGATAGGTGAAATGAGAGGCTGTCCTTACATTGGACTACCAAAAGCAGTGGTCAGGTAAAAGTGCTCAATTCTTCCTGGGAAACGTTGACATTTCCAGCTAGGATTTTAAAAGCAGAGTCACTCCTCAAAACACACGTGCTCATCCATTCTATTTCTTTCTATTTCTTCAGTGTTTCATAATCACAAGGTTTCGGAGCACTGCACCAGTGTAAATTAAGGAACAAACACATCACGAAATTTGAATGACCTAGGTCTCGTTTGGGTAAGCTGAACCTGTAAAATGATGAGGCACGCACAATCAGTGGCTGAGCTAATGCAAAATTATCAATTAATTTTCATCCATAATAAGACGGTAAAGTCATGGTGTAATTCCATCACCTCACCCTCCGGTCTTCTACTAGTGAAAAAACTCCAAATGGCAAAGGTTTGCCTCATGTTTCACCCACTAATATTCTATGGGAGACACTATCAGTCATAAGTCTTCTCAAGGCATGGTACTTTTCCAGAAAATCCCTTAAACTGTTTTCCTACAAACATGCAAAAGGTGTCAGGTCAATAGTATTTACTGAGCACCTGCTGTGCTTGGGAGTATAGTAGAGCTAGTAGATGTGATCCTGCTGTCAGGAGCTTACGACGATCTAGGGTCCCTAAGGACAACTGTGGAACGTTCTGTAACCGATAGCTCTGCCTTCAGTCGGAAAGACGATAGAAGAAATGCTGAGACTTGCCACTGTCCCCAGGAGCGCATACCATTCCTTATCGAGAAATCCAAGCAAAGGGTGGTTTTGGCTGGAAAACCTTCAAATTGCATTAAGGAAAGCATGTGGCTAACAGCCAGCGCGATCTGCAAAGAGGAGGAACTTCAGGTCCGAGAGACGGGCTTAACCTGTTGGCTGACATCTTAACTTTGCTGAAATTGGCTGGCTACTTTCTGAGATGGCATAAGGCCAGTCCAACAGACAGGCAGGTGTGAAGCCAAACCAAGGGAACCACAATGCACAGCAAATCTAATAATGACAGCCGGAGGCTTCCTCCAGAAATATCCCAAGGGTAACCTTGACCTGGGGTCCCTCTTAAGAAGAGAAAATGCTTGTGTACCTTTTAAAGCAACACTTGGGTTGGTTTTGGAACTTTAAGCAAGGGCTGCACAGAGAAAATGGCACATAAAGGGTGTCTGCAGTTGTGTCACTCTCATTTTGTGTGGAGCTGAGATCGGTAGTGGTGGAGAAGTCAAGTTCCTTAAATTTTTATCTCCAACAAGCTCTCCCCTTGAGTTCCCTGTGGAGCCCATCAAATGATGCAGGGCTCGGGTGTGCTGAGACAAAACCATGGGACACGTAACAGTCTTCTTTACAAACTTAGGTATGTTTTCTGTTCAACAGGGGAGAGGAGAAAAATAAAGGAAAAGAAAAAGTACTACAATAGGGGGAGAAAAAGGGAAGAAATATATAAACCTTCCATTGCCGTTGTAATGGAGGGCAGCAAGGAGAGATAAAGTAAAACTCCTAACTCCATTGTTGGCAGTTTCAAGCTCTCTTTTTTCACCAATCCTTTTATTAATGTGGGAAAGACAGTAAAGTGCCTTTTCATATCATCTTTCATTTACCCTGTCAGCCTCAGGAAAAAGTGTTAACAGACAACAAGATCACCACAGGCAGGAAGCAGGAGGAGAAGTCGAATCTGAATTATATCCAATTTGGATGATTAGTCCCTGAATAATCAAAAACTGCCTTTTGTCACCTTATCTTTGTGTGCTGGAATTCCCCATGTGTCTATGGCTAGATGCGGTATCCTCTTGTTATTCAATTCTCTATTTTCCAAGTAAAACCACATCTATTCACATCTCTCCAAAGTATTAACTGAACTACCTCTCAAGCCTCAGTACTGCATATAAATTGACCTACCAGTTTAGCTTTGCTTAATTGAAGCCCTGGAAATTAAAGGAACTCACTTTACAATAACAGAGGCATTAACAGTGATTCCTATTTCCCTGAGCTCTAAACTCAGTTAATAGACATTTAATGTCAAAAATCAAAAAAACTATTCCCTTCGTTTTATGCTTAATTTGATTTCTATTACACAGGGATAAAGGACATTCTCAAAAATCATTTTCACCAGTCTTGGGTGAATAACACCCAATCATGCCATAAAGATGATTCACACTGCATGGTCCCTGGGAGAGATAAGAAGAGCTGCTAAACAAGTTTTCAGACAGAAATGCTTTCAATCAACTTAACTTATCGATTCTGGTAACTAGAGATGCAAAAGGGAAATGAATTGCACACACTTACTATCTGCAATGTTTGCCAAGGAACATTCCGGGAACAGATAATACACAGAACAAAGCCAGGTCTAATGGTCAATGCTTAGGAAGATCAGGATTCATTTCCAAATACACAACTGAGCAAATCTCTCCTATGTATCTTCAGCTGTGAGACTACTTTTTTTAATGGTATCTGTTAAGCATGTGCCAGGTACTGTACTAAGCACTGGGGTAGATAGAAGTTAATCAGGTTAGACACAGCTAATGTCCCACATGAGTCTCCCAGTCGTAATCCCATTCTACAGGTGGGGTAACTGAGGCACGGAGAAGTTAAATGATTTACCCAAGGTCCCCCAGCAGACAGTGGCAGAGCTGGAATTAGAACCCAGGTCCTTCTGACTCCCAGGCGCATGTGCTCTATCCAGTAGCCTGCACTGCTTCTGAATCCATTTTCAACCCGCTTGTTATTGGGCATCAGGGAAATTGGGGAATTATTGCAATTCATTGATTGTGACATTTGAGAGTTGGAACATGCTTCAGGCCGAACAGAGAACCCCCTCTTTCAATGTAGGTAATTTTCAGACGATAAAAATTGTACCATTTGACCTTTACAAGCTTAACATATGTTGCTTCTTTATCTCTTCTCTCCACACTTTCAAGGTCCGGGATGCCTCTATCCCTTTCCCTTCAATTCTTTCCACTCATTTGAATCCTTAGGATAAGGATGGGATTGACAGTTAAGAGATTCGAGTTCCAATCCCACCTCCACACCAGCTCTGACAATTCTTCATGACCACTACAGATGGGGAATACCTAAAGGTGAAGTCATCCATCCCAACTTGTTATGACTCTCCCAAGTTGTGGGATGGTATGGTTAGCAATAAAAATCTGGCTTTGCAAAAGCATAAAATTTAATGGTTGAGTACATCAGGGTAGAGTAGGGGTAAGGTGATTAGATCATAACTATGGTATTTCTTAAGTGCTTATTATGTGCCAAGCACTGTGTTTAAGTGCTGAGGTAAAGATAAATATATTTAGATCAGAGACAGTCAATCTAGAACAATCCCAAACCTGTGCGCCCCTCCAAATTTGCTGCTGCCAACACCCACTGTCCCACCCAAGGCATCCATCTTGAAGAAAGGGGGAGAGGGGGAGAAATAATCCAGGTGGCTCAATCTCAAATTTGTATGGATGTTAAATTCTTGACAGATTTGGCCTTGCACAAAAAGCTCCCTAAGTGGTTGGCCTGAAGCTATGTATCATTTGTGAACTGCTTGTCTTCTAAAAGAAAAATTAAGATCCTGTCACCTTTCTCAGTGAAAGGTCAAAAATATTTAAATATTTTATTTAAATATAAAGAACTCCTTAGCTGCTCAAGAGGAATTAGAAAGAAAAAGACCACATTAGTATAAAAAAAGAGACAGATTGTGACATTGTGACATCCTTTATTTAGATTATGACACCTTTTAAAAAATGTTTACCAAGTTAAATTCCATGGCAGCTTTTCTTTCAGAGATCTGATCTAGATATATAATGAGTCATGCAAATATTCCTGTCAAGTCTACGTAATGTATTGTAATTAACTACTTTCTCCTGAAGGATCACAAATACATCAGACCTCAACTTCTGGGAGCAGATCATCTCATAGTGAACTCCAATTATTCTCAATATTAAGTTAAGTCCTAAAAGCTTAACTTTGAAGATTTTAGGGTTTTCATCTCTCAGAGACCCTGCATTAACTTCCCAGAAACACTTTTTGGATTGGACAGAAAGAACATAATAAATCTCATTTTAACATCACCGTAGTAGCACAACTTTGGAGAATCTATTTTTCAATTATTCTACACCAGATCTTTTTTAAAAAGAAATTCCCTTGAGGTTTGCCTTTCGCAGGTCCATCCAAACAGGTCTGGCCAAAGAACCTCTTGCTCCTGCTCCTCTATCATCAAAGTCAACTCATACTTCACGCACTCGTCCACTCGCTTCACATCAGGCCGCAATATTTCCAACAAGTCTCTACCAAGCTGGGATCAAAGCACAGAGGCATTGGTGCTACAGCTTCTGGATTTTTGACATTCCACCTTTAAACACCGTGGGGAGGCATTTCTCTCGGAGGTAGTTATGAAATCCAAAGCGATGGTTTCGATCTCCCACTCCCCTCCCCCGCCCCCCCAGAAGAATTTAAGACTTGATTTTTGAAGATCGTGGTCAACAGATTCCTCATTGCAGTCTCTCAAATATCCTTGTTACTCCATTTTTATAAGTCAGACCCTGAATGAGAAAAACTCTAGCCATAAATCCGTGTGCAGATGCCCACACCAGAGCAAAAGATCGCAATAAGGCAGAAGGTGCTAAGGAGCATAGGATGTGTCTGCAGTAAAATTTTAACTTGCAGTCAAATGGAAAATGGCACGAAAGGGTAGAATTTATACCAGGCATGGAGTCTACTCCATAAATTAAAAGCCTAAAGGCAAATCAGAAAGCTAGAGTATGATGCAATTTCAGGTAAAGATCAATGTTCAAAGTCACGTGGAATAAAATTAAATTTCCCTCTTCAAAAATGGAACTGTCTGTGGAATATGAAATATAACTGGCAGCTGAAATTGGTCCATGCAGCCACATAGAGGATCTGTCCCTTCATATCTCACTATCACATCCTCTGGGGTTTTCTAAGCAGAACCAGATCAATCAATTATATTAAGACCCTTATTGAATGGTGAAGTACTGTACTAAGTACTTGGGAGAGACAAGGGAAGCTGAATAGAGGGAATTCTTACCTAACCAATTGTGCATCCCTAGGGGAAAGTGGATTAGTGTTTTAAAATGCCACTGAAAACCCCTACAAAGCAAGGTCAAATAACTTGCCCTTATACATCTCAGGATGTATTTTCAAGGATGGGAGTTGACTCATTGGAGGCAAATACCACTATATATTCAGTCATTTTTAATTATCTCTTGACCCACATAATAATATTGTTTGTGATATTTTTAAAGGATTTACTATATGCCAAGCACTGTACTAAATGGGGTAGGTATGAAATAAGCAGGTCAGACACAATCCCTATCCCACCATAGGATCACAGTCTAAGAAGGAGGGAAAACAGGTATGTAATCCCCATATTACAGATGAGGAAATTGAGGCCTAAAGAATTGAAGCGACTTGCCTAAAGTCACGCATTTGGCAAGAGGCAGAGCTGGGATTGGAACTCGGGTCGTCCAACTCTCAGGCTTCTTTCACTAGGCCACTCTGCTCCCCCATTGGCTAGTAAATCATCTTTTTTTGGCCATTGTTGTTAATGCCATTTGTTATGCACTTACTTTGGACCAGGCACCGTACTAAGAACTGGGGAAGATACAAGTTAATCTGATTGGACACAGTCCATGTCCCACATGGGGGGTTCACAGTCTTAATCCTCATTTTACAGATGGGTTAACTGAGGCACAGAGAAGTTAAGTGACTTGCCCAAGGTCACCCACGAGACAAGTGGTAGAGCTGGGATTAGAATTTAGGTCTTTGTGACTCCTAAACCCATGCTCTATTGAGAAGCAGCGTGGCTCAGTGGGAAGAGCACGGGCTTTGGAGTCAGAGGTCATGGGTTCGAATCCCAGCTCGGCCACTTGCCAGCTGTGTGACTTTGGGCAAGTCACTTAACTTCTCAGTGCCTCAGTTCCCTCATCTGTAAAATGGGGATTAAGACTTTGAGCCCCACGTGGGACAACCTGATTCCCCTGTGTCTACCCTAGCGCTTAGAACAGTGCTCGACACATAGTAAGCGCTTAACAAATACCAACATTATTATTATTATTATTATTAACTAGACCACATTGCTTTTCCTGGACTTTTACCTTCAATTTTAAATGGAAAAGACTGGAGTTGGTCAAAACATTCTCCAAGGACCATCCAGGAAGCAGACAAAAATGGAAAGTTGGGAGGCCGCATATTTCAGGAATGAATTCTACTGCAGAAATTATATAATTATGTCTTAAATCTAATCCTTTGGAGACCCATTGAACAACATCAAACTAGGGAGTAAAACATGTTATACTGGCCTAAACATAAAAATTACGATATTTGTTAAGTGCTTACTGTGTGCCAGGCACTGTACAAAGCACTGAGGTGGCTTCAAGCAAATTGGGTTGAACACATTCTCTGTCCCACATAGGGCTCACGTTCTCACATAGGAACTACTAACATGGAACTTCCCAAAGGAGAAAGGAAAACCTAGGACAATTCATTCACTCACTCAATCGTACTTATTGAACACTTACTATGTTTGGAGCACTGTACTAAGTGCTTGGGAGAGAACAATATACCAGAATTAGCAGACATCCCCTGCCCAGAATGAGCACTCCTGGAAAACTAGAGAGTTGGGTTGAGAGTTCATGAAAATGAGACACCTGAAAAGAATGCACGCTGATGTCTTGAGTGACTGGCTTAATTTCAAAAGTCCATTGCTACATTCACTCAATGGGCACCTGATGCCAAAAGACTCAAAAAGTTTTTCTCCTTCCCTGAGCCCTTTAACTTACTGCAAATGGCATTCCTTTGAGGTCTTCAGAGAAAAGGACATGTACACTGAAATCTCTATGGCAACAACATTTCACTGTAGTGTATCCTAGGCAATGGCTATAGGTGTAAAATACACTCACTTACATTTCACTATACGCACCCTAGGTAGGCTGTAGGTAAATATGCTCACTTCTCACCTCAAAATCTCAACCACTATAATCAAAATAAGGCAGATAGAGGGAAGATCAAGTTGAATGCCAGGCAATTAGGTCTTAAGTCTAATACTTTGGAGACCTACGTGAACAAAAGTGAACTTGGGAGTAGAAAACATGTTATATTGGTCTAACTCTGACAGTCTCCAAAAAAGAGGGAGTACTTATTGCAAAATCCTTTCATGTGATAAGTACTGAAGGCAGGAGATTTCACAGTAATTCCCATATGATGATTGGCAGTTGTCACATCTTTCCAGAACTCTAAAGGACTAAGATATTTGTTGATGCAAAACTACCATCTCAAGCTGAAAATCCGATAGTAGATCTTGTAAAATCTAAGGGAGAAATCCCTCACAGGAGGATTTAAAATACCTGATAAAATGACTAAAACACAAAACCATGATTCCTGCAGACCTCTTATTGGCTCAAGGGGCTGAATGACTTCCAACTTCCTTTCTCGCAGTCCCCAAACAACATCTTATGTCTACCTCGGTGCTTAGTACAGTGCCTGGTACATAGCACTTCACAAATACCATTTAAAAAAAAGAAAAAAACAATCTGGGCTGGGGTCTCAATCACTATACTAAAATGTATTCCCATACCCTACTAGGGTAATACACTTACAGGCATGTTTTTGAACCAGTAAAAGATCTCTAGATTCTAAATTGTCCAAGTAAAGAGATCATGTACTATATCTGTACAACACTCTACACACAGTAAGCACTCAGTACATACCACTGATTGATTGGTCTATTACTACTCTACACAGTTTTCCAATAACGCAGAGTTGCATTTTTGGAAAACCCCACATTAAGGAAAATTTTCACCACCATATTGACCCATTCTGATGTCGCTTGTGTGCACACAAGACAATTTTTTCCAAGCCACAGCAAGCTGGAACCCCACAGGCTGGTGGTGTCAGACGAAGTCTCCCTAATCGTCTCATGATTCTCTAGACAAAATGTTTAGTGAGAATATGTTTTTATGGCAGAACTAAGTGCTTCATTCCCTTGGAATCAAGTGGAACTCAATAAAACCTTTTGTTGATGATGATCATTGTAAAGTGGAGGTAAGGTGCCTCATTTTTCTGGTACAATACTAAAATCTAGAACCAAATCGTTTTGCCCATCAGCACAACTCAAAAAGGCCCAAGTTCTTTTGGATCCATTTAGGAAGCAAAAAAACACTTGTGAATTTTAGAGCTACCCTCAGCATTTTTATGTTTATTCATTGGTACATTTTATTATTACTCATTGCAAATATTTTTACGTCCTTCTTCCCCATTAAGTGCAAAAGATTTGAGGGCAGGGAATGTGTCACTTCTTTGCCCTGTACTTCCCAAACATTTAGTACAATGCATTGCACCAAGTGGTACTCAATAAATAACACCACTACCACTAAAATAGTGCTGAAAACTAAACCAGTCACTTAAGTGAATTTGTAAACAGATGTTACTGTCGCCTTTGCTGATAAAGAAATAGCTTTTTTCACCTAAGACTATATTCTTTCAAACATGACCTGAACTCCTCAACTGAACTGAAGGGGAGGGGTGAGGTTATTTGAATAAGAAAAGCATATTTTTTTGTCCAGATTACTCTAGTAATTTCCTCAACTCTATATTTAATTTTGCCAATGGAGGTCTGGACATAGAATCCTCTGATTCCATTTCTACTCTCAATTTACTTTAATTTTAAGAGTCTTTGGTAATTCTTGAGGGGCTGCAAGTTGCCATGACAGACAGCCAGAGTCAGCTAAGAGAATCTACAGGAGCAGAGTACATCAGAATCACTTCGGGCTAGACAAAATTACAAATTCTCCACTGCGCACAGTCAATACCATGAAATACTAATTTATCCCACTGCAGTGAGAAATCAATTGGTGAAATATACTGAGTACAAACAATGCAGAGCACTCCACTAAGCTCTTAAGTACAATAGAATTGGCAGCAATACTATGCCTGCCCACAAGGAGTTTACAGTCTGCAAGGACAGACAGACAATAAAATTAATTCCAGATAGGACAATGGAGTGTAAGACTATATACAGATATGCTATGGGGCTTGGAAGAGTATTAAAGGGACACACAGCCAAGTGTATAGTCGACACGGACGGGAGGGTGGATAGGGGAAATGACAGCTTAGATAGGAAAGGCCTCTGGAAGAAGATGTGATTCTGGAAGGGTTTTGAAGGTAGGGAGAGTGGTGATCTGTCAGAAATGAAGAGAGAGGGAGTTCCAGGCCCAAAGGAAGATGTGGACAAGAGGCCTGTGGTGGAATAATATCATCAATAAGGTTGTTTTGAAATGTTCAATGGATTAGCATATATATTTCCAATTTTTAATTAAAGGTTTTATAAGAGTGATATGCCAAATACATAGGCAATTGCAATCATTCTTTGAAAGTCAAATAATCTACGTACATATCTACCAGTGCATCCCTGGGAAGCAGCCAGGGAGAGGAGGGTGTTATTCCCAATTTACTGGTGGAGAAATTTAAGCCAAGAGAGAGGCCACGTCTTTGCCCAAGGTCACAGCAATGCAGAGCCAGGACAGTAACTTACAACGTCCACACCCAAGGCTCTAACTACTAGGCCACCTCCCTCCCCCGTTAGCCGATAGAGAGTTCAATACATAGATAGCCCAACCAGTTACTTAAATTCCATTCACCATTACCTGAACTTTGGCCAAGGTTGGTTTCAGTGCTTCCTAATAAGGCTGAAGAGTATCTGTGAGTGCATATTGGTACAGAAGATTATGGGTTTAGCTGGTATCTTTGGTCTCCAAATACACTCCCATAATCCAATATACGAATGGAATATTGCATGGAGGGAGAGGGGTTTTTCATGGTATTTGTTAAGTGCTTACTATGTGCCAGGCACTGTAGTAAGTGCTAGGCTAAGTACAAGATAATCACACTGGAGACAATCCATGTCCCACATGGAGCCCCAATCTTAACTCCCATTTTACAGATGAGACAACCGTGGCCCACAGATGTGACTTGCCCAAGGTCACTCGGCAGACATGTGGCAGAGCCAGGATCAGGATCCAGATCCTTCTAACTCCAGGTCTGTGCTCTATTCACTAGACCATGCTGCTTCATTGAGAACAGTGAGCCAAAAGGAGCTCTGGAGGATGTCCCACTCCAGACAGGAGCCAATCCAGTAGGGGACCAAAGAAAGAACTTCCTGGAACAGAAATTACACAGGCACTCAGGGAGCTGAACTGCTCCTCCCTCTACAGGGGAAGACCATGCTGCAGCAAAACTCTGACTGAGATCAAAGGGCGGGATGAGAAAGGAAGTGAGGGACTTGGAAGGGATGGAGGACTTTGCCCTTTGGAAAAAAAAAAACTCTGCAGAGAGGTCACCTCCCTGGGTTTCCTTCAGCCCAACCAGATGGCTAGTGTCAACAATAAGTGGAGGGAACCAGCTCACCCACAAATCAATGCTGGTCTTTCTCTCCAAAAGAAGAGTCCTTAGAAAAGCTAATCTAAGGAACTTAAAGAATGTAAGTTATTTTTCTTTACTAGGAAAGATAAAACACCAGTCGTGAGGTAGGAGCCTGTTGGCTTCTGTGGTTCATTGCACTGAAGCTCATCAACAATGTGTCTTTACATTTCAGACTTGGTCTTTAAGGAAAACACAGTTTCTAGCATGTTAAATGAAGTTGGATTTAAAGCAAACAGGTGACAATGGATGACGAATTGTCTCACTTCAGAATAACCACTGAGAGTTGAAAGATTTGGTTTTGATCACAGATGAACAAGTATCTCCAAACACCTGACTGAATGTGGATAACTGTACTTGCTTTTCACTACACATTTATGAAGCCAGGCACTGTCTCCAAATTCCTCCATGGAACAGCTTCCACTGCCTTCGCCAACTGAGTACATATACTGAATTGACGGAGCAAAGATGTAGATTGGGTAGCAGTAGATCGGATAGCGAAAACCCTGGCAGCAACCTGCCACTTCTCCAATAGGAATGAATTGGTACGTGTTGCTGGGAAGCAACAGCAATGAACAGCCCAATGTGGCCTGTGGTAATTAGAGATGGGAGAGCTTTTCTTGATCAGAGTTCAGACAGGGCATGAATATTTTATTATTATTTGTTGAGGGCCAGGTTACAGGGTGGGAAGGGGGTTCTGTGTCCTCATCTCCCCACTCCCAACACACACACACACACACTCTTTTTCTCTCTCTCCCTGCCTCCTTCCCTTTCTGCTCACCATCATGGTTTGAAGTCCTACACGCCCACAAAGAAGGCATTGAAGAAATTACTTTATAAGACTTCAGAACATTGGACTTGGAAGGTGGGAGAGACAGGGAGAGAGATAAAAGTGGGGCAAGAGTTACAGTTTTGCGCTGAACATTTGTTTTACTATTTAACATTTTAGTGTTAATTTGTTCATAGGTGCTACTTGTTTACCCCACCTGTATTATGAGCTCCTTTGGAGGCAGGGGCAGTCTTTTATTCAGTTGCTATGTAAATTCCCAAGTGCTTTGTACACAGTTATACAACTTGTGGAGGCTTGATAAATATCAGCAACAGTAAATGAGAATAAAAGGCAACGCATAGAGCTCCCTGTAGGCAGTGAATCTGTTGCTTCGTTATTTTGGTACTTCCTAACTGCCTAGTAGAAGGTACAGCACCAAAGGTGCATCCAACAAGTCCTAAATAAATACCAAAGACTGAAGTGGGCACTCAATAAATGCCACTAGTACTGAGGTTCTTAGATGGCAGGTTTTTTTGATTCAATTAAAAACTATTTTTGGAATATATGCTGGCACTTGGTTTCACTCAGGTATCTTAGATTATTCTACTGCTTTGGGTTTTTCCCAGCTGATGAAATGAAGACGATTTAATGGTCTACCTGAAATTTTCTTCAGCTATCGCTCCCAAGGAATGAAAACGAGAATGCCCCTCAAATGGCAGAGGCGGACTACCTAGCCCCAGTTACCCAAATAAAGGCAAAGGAAATGACACTGCTCCTTCTTGGCCTTCTGAGCGAATCTCAACTGAAAACAGTAAAAGTGGCCTTTAACCACAATAACCTATATGATTGATTCTCTCTTCTTCAGATTTTTAAATAGAGCAACTGTTTTCTAAAGAGTACACTAGAACAATATAGAAGACAGTTTATCTACACGTGGCCTCTATTCACTTTCACACCAGTCATATAAAAAGTTAAAGCAAGGCTTCAGCTGTATGACTGTTTCCCAGGTGTCCAAGCCTCACCTGAGTTTCTGACCTATGTGATCTTTAAAATGCTGATTTGAAACACATACTCCATAAAGTATTACCATAATCCACACACTTAAATACAGGCATTTTAAAAGATACTTTCATTTTTAAAAATTAATTTGGAAATATGCTTATACTTAATAAATGGGTGCTCTCATCCTGAAGTATGTTTTATAAAATGCATAATGAAAAAATGAAACCTAACAGATCACAGGATTTCAGCGACAGAAGCCAACGCTAATTGCCACACGGAGCCTCAAAGGAAACCAAATTGCCAGCTCTCACCCTCACGGCTGACCCTGTAATAGCCCAGCTCACCCTTCATAAAACATAAAACATTGTAATCCTTCATTACGCATATTATGGCCCTGAAGTTGGACGAATTTGTCAGTGAAAGACATTTTTCCTGCCCAGAACAGGTATCCTGTGGAAGGCCATATTTCCTCATACAAGGTCAACTGTTTTCAAAATACAAACCAAACATTGATATAGCAAGATGTACATCATTTTAGTTCTGTGTAGACCTTCTACATTGTTTACAATAAATACACACAACAACTGGTTGATAGAAATGATGAATGTGGAAAATAAATATCTATTGACAAGTTGAACTAGCACCAGAAAGGAGTCCTCTAAGAACTTTAGGGGTGGAACTATGAATCACATATAATCCCACTATCATGGTCTAGTGGACAGAGCATGAGGCTGAGTCAGAAGGCTCTGGGTTCTAATCGCAATTCTGGCTCTTGTCTGCTGTGTGCCCTTGGACAAGTCACTTTACTTCTCTGTGCCTAAAATACCTCATCTGTAAAATGGGAATCAAGCGTGTGAGCCCCACATGGGACATGCACAATCACTCATCTGATTATCTTGTATCTACCCCTGTGCTTGGCAACTAATTAGCCCGTAACAAATACTGTTAAAAAAAAAAACCCTTCAATTAATAAAGAAAATTTCAGGAAATGTTCACAACAGTCATTTTCTTCAAGTGCTTTCGTTGTGAAATGAATATTGGTCTGACTGCGCACAACTTAATATTTTCTTTCCTTAACAAATGCCACTTCATTGCACCCATTTTTAAAAGAGGAAGGGGGAAAAAGAATCTCTGTCTCAGTGTTGCCTTTTGAGGAGTGAAATGAGGAGTGAAACAGTATCGCTCTTCATGCACACTTGTTTACATCTGAGCAGAGGCAGCAAGCTACTGGCAAAGGAGTCACCACCATGAATAACTCAAAACAGAGAAACAATAGCATTCCCAGAGATTGAAACATACAGATTTCACCAGAGCCATGCGGATATTTGACAGACCGATCGTCAGGGAAGATTTCACAGCAGTGTGGGCAGTGTTGCTGAAACCACAAGAAGCTAAACAACTGCTTCCATCTGCTTAGCTAAACATCAGCTGGTAATCAACACTACAATGCAGGCAGCTCTCCTACCATGTGAAGGTTGTGTTCTTGGCAAAACCCACAGTAAGGCAACTCTTGCTGCACCAATCAGTCAGTAGCATTGCTTAAGCCCTTACCGTGTGCAGAGGTCTATTCTAAGCGCTTGGGAGACTACGCTAGAATTAATAGGCCTGTTTGCTGCACCCAAGGATCTTACAGTCTAGGGAAGTTGGACACCAAAAATACAGATGAGAGCAAGTTCGACTGGTGTCGGGGAATGTGCCCACTGCCCTTTCTTCTGATATCTCATCTCATCTTCTATCCAGATAGATGTACAACACTAGAAGAGCATCTCTAAAATACTTGCAATGGAAAAACTGCATATATTCAATCACCCGATGAGAGAATGACATTTGGACATCTGGTCTAGCGCTCGACACAGAGTAAGCGCTCAAATGCGACTGATTGATCGTGGAAAGAATACGGGACTGGGAGGAGGAGAACCTAGGTACTAACCTCGGCTCAGCAGTTTGCCTGCTGTGTGACCTTGGGTGAGTCATGTCACTTCTCTGGGCCTCAGTTTCTTCATCTGTAAAATGGGGATTCAATGTCTATTCTCCCAACCTAAGACTGTGAGCCCCAAGTGGGACAGGGACTGTGTCTGCCCTGATAAACTTGCATCCACCCCAACCCTTAGAACAGTGCTGGACTCATAATAAGTACTTAACAAGTATAGTAGTAACAATAATAATAGTAACTCAATAACTCAGCAGTTATTTCACTATAGTTTCACTATAACTTCACCCAAGAGGGAGACTTGAAGAATGTTGATAATTTGACCATTATGTGTGGGAGTCTGTGGTGGGTGTGGGGGGTGGGAGGGAGGTAATGGGGAACAGGAGACAGCTGGAGCAGGGTATGAGGCCTTCACTTCTCCCTAGCCAGGGCCCTAGGGCCCAGTACGTGGCCATTGCAAAAACGGTGCGAGAAATGATACACTCTGTAGCCTGCTGCAGCAGCTACAAACTGCAGGAGACAGTGCCCACCACATTTATGCCCATTTCCTTATACACTGCTTCCCCTATCAGTAATTTATTTTAATGTCTGTCTCCTATACAAGATTATAAACTCTTTGAGGGCAGGGATGGTGGCTACCAACTCTACTGTACAGTGCTCTGCACACAGTAGGCATTCTATATCCTTGCTTGATTGACGTGCAAGCCACGTGACAAGTAAAGAAGAGCTGGGTATGGCCCACGAGCCATGGTTCTGCCACCCTGTTCTAAAATGTTATCCACGTTGCCTAGATTTTATCAACCAGGTCCTGAAATTGCATCGGTCCACTGGCGTCTCAGCACTGGCTGCCGCAAGCTTTTGCCAGAAAGGATGGGGGAAAGACTGGAGACAAAAGGACACCCAAATAATTGCTGCTGGACAAGATGGGATAGGGAAACTGAAAACAAGGGACCAGCAGAAACGTTTCAAAGGCTAGAATCTCGTGGTGGGTGGGGTCTACCAATTCTGCTGTACTCTCCCAAGCGCTTAGTACAAGTGCATGACAGGCACGGGGAAGCAAATCCTCAGGTGATCCGACACAACTGTGCATAATTGGGGAGTGAGCAGCAGAACACAACTGCCTAGTTTCCAGTTGGTAGAACCTGAAACTTGGGAAGTTACAGAGTTAAGGACATGTAGTCCATAAGCATATGGTTTTGTTAAGAAAAAGTATCATCAATGCCCTCAAAATGTTCTTTCCCCAGAGCTTCTAAACCAAGGGCCTATATTACAGGAGTTGGTAAGTGGCTACAATAACAAAACAAAAATATACATTTCTCTACCACTCACCCTCCTAAAATACCTGAAAAGCGAGAATGCACTTTCATTTAAAATATATTTTTGAACGTCACTGCCATTTAAATGATGCTTTTTTACTAAAAAGAAAATATGTAGAATTGTGTGAAATCTATTTGTTGTAGTTTCAAAAGTAGTAACTCAGATCCTGTAAACAAAAAAGAAACTGAATGCTGTTTGCAAACTCTTTTCTTTGAAAATGGAGCAAAATCTATTATATTTATTGAGCGTTTACTATGTGCAGAGCCCTGTACTAAGCACTTGGGAGAGTACAATACAACAACGTTGTACAATACATTTCCTGCCCACAGTGAGATTACAGTCTACATAAATTAATCAAATCGATAGTATTTTTGGAGTGACTGTATGCACAGTACTGTTAAGTGCTTGGGAAAGTTCAATCGAGTTGTTAGGCATGATCCCTGCCCTCAAGGAGCTTGCAATCTGGCAGGGGACACAGACAATAAAAGAAACTGCAGATAGAAGGAAGAAGGAAAGGGGACATGTACCGGGAATTAGTGCTCATATAACAGAGTATGGAAGATAGATACATAATTGCTACAGGAGGAAAGCGGCTTACAACAGCCCTATCAATGATACGAGCTGGATTTTGGTATTCAAAATTGCAATGTTACCTAATTGAATGCAATTTTTCATGCACGAATGACCTCATTTTGGAGAATTCAAGGAGACTTATACAAATGAAGGGAAGAGGGAAGGATGAAGTGAAATACTGAGGTGCAGTTTCAAGCAAGTTTAAAGGAAAAGTCCTTGTATAAATAAAATATGATATTCTGAGGAACAAGTGGGAAAAAGACACCAGTTCTGGAGCTCATGTCCCAAAGACTCCAGACCCGGGAATGGGAGGGCCTCAGGCTAGCTCTTGGGACCCTTATTTCAGATCTCCTCTGGTGGTGGGCAGTGACACCCTACAAATATGGTAGCTGTGGCACCAAGAATTTGTACATGAGCAGAAGTCCCTTTAGTACCTATTAGAAGTGAAAGCAAAACTAGCACTTTTTCATTTACTTCCCCCATCTTTAGGACTCATGCAAACATGTCCTCTCAATTCATTTATCTTTGCTCCTCTCATTGTAAAGATTTTTATATTTGCCACCCCATTAATGTGTAAGTTCCTTTGGAGCAAGGAATGTGCCACTTTGCTATTCTGTATTTTCCAGGCACCCAGTAAGTACAGTGCACTGCTCTAAGTGGGCTTGTCATAAGTTATATTATCAATCAATGGCATTTAGTGAGCGATTACTGTGCACAGAACATTGTGCTAGGTACTTGGGAGGGGACGAAACAATAGACTTGGTACACACGATCCCTACCCACAAGGAGTTATCGATCTAGAGGGGAAGACAGACATTGCTACCATCAGCACCCCTGGCCAGGTTTCACTACACACTCCTGGAGGATTTCAACTTGGGCAGAATTCAGCTCGGCAACCAAAGGCTAGTTCCGTGGAGGCTGGAGATAAGGAGAGCATGAGAAGCAGTGTGGCCTAGTCGACAGAGCATGGGCCTGGGAGTCAGAAGGACCTGGGTTCTAATTTTGGCTCTGCCACTTGTCTGCAGTGTGACCCCAGGCAAAGTCACTTCACTGTCCCTCAGTTACCTCATCTGTAAAATGGGGATTGACTGTGAGCCCCATGTGGGACATGAACTGCGTCCAACCTGATCAGTTTGTATCTACCCCAGGGTACAGTGCCTAGCACATAGTAAGCGCTTCACAGATACCAGAAAAAACAAATCCAGGTTCATTTAGATCATGGTCTGCATAACTTTGTGAACGGGGTGATGACCAACAAACATTAAATGAAGACATTGCTGCTGCTGCTAAATCACTTCTCTCATACAACAGGGCCCCAGTCGATCCTACGTTATCCTCTGATAGGTGTTTTCCAATATTTCTGGTGAAAGGAAAGAATTTTTGCCTACCCCCAGCTGAGAAGCTGTTGAAGAGATGGAAGGGAGAAGATTCCTAAGGAGGGACACCTGAAGACAGGTAGGCTTCAAAAGGCTTAATATAATTAAGCATTTAATAGCCATTCGGTACCCCCACACTAAATGTAATAGTAACAATCATAACTGGGGTATTTGTTAAGGGTTTATTCTTGGCCACTGTGCTAAGCACTGAGGTTGATGCCATACAATCGGGTCAGACACAGTCCCAGTAGCTCTTCTAATGCCAACTTATTCACTGTACATCAATCTCATCGATCTCACTACCAACTCCTCTCCTCCAGGAGGCCTTCGCCGACTAAGCCCTCATTTCCCCTGGTCCCTCTCCCTTTTGGGTCACCCTCGCGCTTTAATTTATAACTGAATTCACCCCAACCTCAGCCCCGCAGCACGAATGTACATATCAGTCTATCATATTTATTGAGCGCTGTGTGCAATACAATCAATGCCACAGTACCAAAAGAGAACCAAGTCAATACTTGCTAGCTGGGCCATTTTCTTTTTTTAAAAAAAAAAAAGACATTAAACCAATGTTAACCCAGTCTTCCACCCAAAAAAGAGGAAATTCTGAGTCATTGTTTCTACTGTATCCATAGGCACGCTAAAAACTTTGTCCACAGGCCCTGTATCACATCCTCTACCAAAGGATCAAAACTCAGAATATGCATTTTACCCAAGGTTGTGCTAAATACATGGTAATGAAAGTGATACGATGGGCAGAGAGGGCACCGATTCCGACTCTGCTTCCCTGGTAGCTGAGACTGAATTTTCCAGTCCCTATCCTCCGTGCCTTCCAAAAGTTAAAGGGCACCTGATAGACATAATTATCCACGTATATAAAAAATATAGGCATAGGCATCTGAGAACCTATGAGTTTGGCCCTAACTAAAGCCTGGAACATAGGTAACACTGAATGCTTGGCTGCAACTCTCCTTTCCATGGAAAGAACACACACCCACCTGTCCAACGACATGACTCAGTCCTCTGGGCGCTTCCTCCCTCAGGGGAAGTTAGGAAGATCAATGAGTTAATGTTTGTCAAATACTTTCCAGCTCCTCAGATGATAAACACCATTAATGCATGAGGTACCTTAGGAGTGGAAGGAGGTTACAAAATACTCGGGCACTACAGAAAAACTGAAGGTTCCCAAGACACCCTTGCAGGGAATTTCCTTGCTTTTCAGTCCCAACTTTATGCCCACGGCAGTCTATTGTAATCACTCAATCAAATGTATCTACTGAGTGCTTACTGTGTGCGGAGCACTATACTAAGCGCTTGGGATAGTACGATATAATAAAGTTTCTATACCCATTCCCTGCCCACACTGAGTTGAGAGTCTAGAGGGTTGTATGTGGGGAAAACAACAAAAAAGTCTTTCTTCCTTATTCCTTAAGGCTCTGGATCTTCCTTAAGGAAGGAAGTACTTGCATTCTTAGATTGGCACAAGTTTGGCTGGCTGCCTGCCTGCCAATGGTAAGCAGTCCCCTTCAACAAGCACCTTCCTCTAGGCTGTCAGCTCGTTATGGGCAGGGAACGTGTCTGCTAATTCTGTTGTACTGTACTCTCCCAGTGCTTAGTACAGTGCTCTGCACATAGTAAGCGCTCGATAAATACGACTGATTGATCGGTCCTGTCGCCCGGAGCCCCAGAAGGCATTTTTGAGCGCAACACGACTCCAGCTCCCCAAGCCGGCCTCTGCACTGTTCCATCCTGCGCCTTTGCACTTCCCCGGGCCGACAAGCCACTTGGCAGCCCCAGGTAAGCAGGTTTGCTCAGGGCCAGTCAGCTATGGATTCAAAGGCAAGCTGTTATGGCTGTTGCAACATGTGTGCTGGCATGTAGGTCAATAACATAAGGCTATTGTAAAGGGGAAAAATAGATTTTAGCAATAAATACCTCATTCATAGGCAAAGCATGTGGATGCCTGGGCAAAATCATTCGGATCGCACTTGGATTTGCAGCCTTTATTCACCTCACCCTCAGTCTCACAGCACTTACATATCTAACTGTTATTTGTTTATATTAATTTCTGCCCTCCCCCAACCAACATGGTAAGCTCAGTGTGGGCAGGGAACATGTCTACCAACTCTGTTTTATTGTACTCTCCCAAGTGCTTAGTACAGTGGTCTGCACACCAAAAGCACTCAAAAATTACAATTAATGGACTGATTGAAAAATGAGGAAAAGAATTCAGAGACGGTACCTGATACTTTCAACTTCTGGTTATCCACAAGAATGGAGCACTAGGATTGCATTAGTACAGTGCAAAGCACTCAGTACAGGGCTTTCCACACAGTCAACGGTCAATAAATACCACTGAATGAATACATTCTCGAATACCACAGCTCATTCCACAAAATGCATATTAGGCATATTAGTCGCCAAGCCTCTGTCCAAAGTTAATAATGATTAAGCAACTAAACTTCCCCGTATACCTTCCCCCCCACCCACTCCATGCTTTCCCTCTGAGGTGCTACGGAAGCAATGAAATTCTTCAACCGTGGGCAGCAGGTAGGGGAATGAAGAGAGGCAAAAGGCCTGCACAATCCCCAAGCAGAAATCACCCCTCTGGCCCACTCTGACCTTTTAGATTAATCAGTGGCATTTGTTGAGCACTTATTATGAAGAGAACACCTTTCTAAACACTTGGGAGAGTCCAATATTACTGGTAGGACTGATCCTTTCCCAGAAAAAGCTTGCAATCTGGTTTTCCTATGATTTAACTCTAAAAGGAAACATATCCTGGAAACTCATGAATCTTTCTTTCCAAGGGTTGGAATAACCCCCCCACATTTTCTTGGCACTGCTAGCTTGAGTAAACTTCTATAAATACATCTATTTCAAGGGCAGAAGAACTTACTGAAATCATATGTGCTTAGTACAGTGTTCGGCACACAGTAAGCACTCAATAAATACCACTGATTAAGAGTGGAGGTTGGGGTTGTTCCAGGGATTCACAGCTACTTGTGCCTAGAAGCCCGTACTCCTCCCAGGCTGGTTACTGTCCCTAGGAGGCCCTCAGAGAGCTACATTATGAAAACCTCAGAGAGTTAAGAGAGAATTAAAAACGCTAAAATGGTTCCTTCTAAAACAGGATCTCACGAGAGGATCCATCTGAGAACCAAGCAAAAGCTACTGTGTTTATTTTACTACGTCTTTGCAGCTACCAGGATGCATCAATCCTTGATGCAGACCGGGTAAAGGGCAAAATGACATTTATAACTGCACTGTGGTAATGATGACAGCTTTGGCAAGTGGAAACACTAAAGTCCACATGGTGACACATACCAATATGGTGCTTACAACTGGCAAAATACCAATGGTGGTTCTTTGATTTCTCTCTCCCATTCCAGTAAAATAAGAAGAGCAAACACTTTGGGTTCTCAGCCCCTTGACATAAAGGTTTCTATGGCACTTCTGCTTGGAGGTTGTGGCCAAGCTTTGGCTAGAGCTAAGCTTGAAGCAGTAACACTATTTACCGAGTGTCCACTGGGTGCAATGAGAGGGAAGGTACAACAGAGACATTCCCTGCCCATATTCTCACAGGCTAATACTCAGTTCTGACTGGAGTAGTATTAGGTCTTCTTGCAGTTACGCATTCACTTATTTCTGTCCATTCTCAGCACCCGTGTATATAGGTACATTCAATTGAGCATCCACTTTCCTTTATTCCGATTCCACCGCTCATGAATATTTCTAGAGCTGTCTGCCTCCACACTGGAGTGGAAGCTCCTCGGAGCCAGGAAGCCTGTAGTAAACTTCCCAAGTACTTACTACAGTGCCTTGCTCTACTGCTACTAATAGGCCCAGGCAATGGGACCTACTAGTTCCTTGCTCCGACACTAATTAGTGAGGGTTAACAGCAAAGTTCTCCAGCACCCCTGAAATGTCTTCTCCTGTCTAACATAGCTTGTTATAGAGCAGTCCTACATATGGCTTCTGTGCCATGACTCCCTGAACTGGAGGTGGCCTCATAGTTGGAGGTGGTGTTGGAGAGGAGGCCCCTCCGGCATAAATGCCAATTGGCGAATGACAGGGGGATAAGTCCGCTCCCTCCCCCATCCCCCCCAGCTACCCATCACATTTCATCAACATCTAAAGATAGAGGAAGAAGCTGGCCCCATCCATATGGAATCTGACCCAGGGTTTCTTGTGGCCCTCAGACCCCTCTTCCTAGTCTCTTTTCTGGGTGTTGAAGTGGAGGAGGTAGTAAAGGAGTTACTGTTCCCTATTTTATTTCCTTTCCCACTGGAAGGAGTGGGAGTGGGGAGGAAGATCTCTATGGAAAAACTCTGCAAAGCATCAGGCCTAGGAATCTCTGGCTAACGGAGGAAGAGAGAGAAGGAATGGGAGAGGGAGGAAAGAGGAAAAAGACAGGAAAGGGGCAGAGGAGGAAAAAGGGAAGATGATAAAAAAGGGGGTTAGAAAAGAATAGAAAGAGGTTGAGGGGAAAAGGGGAAAGTCGGGGGAGAAGTGGAAAAGAAGGGAGTGAGGAGAATTTTCCTTACTGCATGTTCAATCAATGATATATATCGAGCGCTTACTGCGGGCAGATCACTCTACTAAGCGCTTGGGAGACTATAACGCATCAGAGTTGGTCTACACGTTCCCTGCCCACAACTTTCCAGCAATGAAGCTCAGTGGCCCACCTGAGAAGTGCTCCAAGCCTACGGGTTTGTGGAGGAAAGGCAGGAAGATTAAGATCCGAGAAGGGGAGAGGCTTTCAAACGGGTCTGCCCAGAGAACGGTGCCTCCTTTGCCCTCTTCATGATGATGAGGATGATAATTAGGGTACTTGCTAAGCGCTTACTATGTGCCAGGAACTGTTCTAAGCTCCGGGGTGGATACAAGCAAGTCTGGTTGAACACAGTCCCTGTCCCACGTTGGGCTCCCAGTCTCGATCCCCATTTTCCAGCTGGGGTAACTGGGGCCCAGAGAAGTGACGCGACTCGCCTAAGATCACCGGGCAGGGAAGTGAAGGAGTCGGGATTAGAACCCGTGACCTCCTGACTCCCAGGCCCGGGCTCTACCCACTGCTCCATGCTGCTTCTTCATTGCCCCCCCACCCCCCCCCGGAGACCCGTCTGGTTAAAGGAGCAGGGCAGCGGGGGGGGGGGGGGGGGAGGAGGGACAGGACCTGGGGGTCAGACAGACGGAGAGGGAGGGGATCCCGCTTCTCCCCGGGGACTGCCGGGCCCCCCAAACTCAGTGGGGGAACACTAAGCGGCCTCCTGGGGACGGGATGGAGGGGAGAGGGGGCCGTTCCTCAACCACACCCGGGATTGGGGAGGGGGCGGGAGGCGCTCCATGTTACGGTCCCACCTCTTCCCGACCCCCGTCCCAAGCAAGTCCAGCTCGACCCCTTCCCCGCAACACGTCCCCCACCCCCACCCCCCAACCTGGCTCTGCAGCCTCCTCCAGGCAGCCTGCCTCCACTCCCGACCCGTCCCGCGCCCCTCTTACCTGCTTACACGGCCCCGCGTCCCTCCCCGTGTCTCGGCTCCGGGTCCCCCAGGAATTTATTCGTCGGCCTGGGCGGGGGAGGGGCCGGGCCGGAGGACGAGGAGGAGGAGGAGGCCGGAGGTTTCCGCTCGGGCCGGGCGGGGGGGGTGTCAGCGGGCGCCGGTCCTGGGGGGCGGTGGGGGACGGGACGGGGGACCCAGCGCCTCCAACAACCTGCCCCGAGCCCGCTGCACTGGGGAAAAGTTGTGCACGAAGTTTGGGGTCCGGCAGGGAGGTCGCAGGCTGGGCGGAGAGGGGAGCACTGAGCAGGGGGAGCAGAGAGCACGGAGGCGAGCACGGAGGGGGCGGCCCCGGGGCTCCGTCCTCGGGGACGTCACAGCGCTGGAATGCCAGGAATGCGGGCCCGCCGCGGCCACTTCTTCTTCTTCTTCTTCTTTTCTTTCTTTCTTTTTTTTTCCTCCCCTTGCCTTCTCCCCATTTGCCTTTGCAAATGGGCCGACTTGAAACACACCCAGCAGGAGGAGGGGGAAGGGGGGGGAGAGGATTTTCCCTAACCAATCCTGCGACGCTCAGTTGGAGAGCCTGCCCCCTTGCAAGGAGGAAAACTCCACCACCACCACCACCGTCACCCCCTCGGAGACCCCAGACAGAAAGGAGACTGGTAGGCAGGGAAAGGACCTGCCCAAGCCCCTCCCTGCTCGAGGACCCTTCCCCGGAGAAAGCTAAATCCCTCACCCCCCCCCCCCCCCCACTCCACCGGACGGGACAGAATATCCTAGAGAGAGAGGCCTAGGGAAATCAAGGTGATCCTGTAGCCTGCTCGGTTCCTTAGAGGAAGCCTGCCGGAGGCCCCCGGTGGCCTCAATTCACCCTCTTGATCTGCCCTTTTGTATTCCCCTTTTTTCAGGCCCGAAAAGAAGCATTAACGTTTTACGAGGGGCATTAGATCATTTTCCCTGGAATCCTTTCAAATTGCCCCTCCCTGGGCCTAGCGCTCAAAGCACTGAAAAAAAAAAACACAACCAAAAACTATCCCACCTCTCTTTGAAAAGGTTTTCTAACTCTGCCTTTTGGGCCCATTCCCCGACTCCAGTTCCCAAATATACCCCATTGGCATTTGACTAAATTCCACAGTTGTCCTCCCCTTTTTCAGCAATTACACCTAAATCCAACCCCTACCTTCTTAACCTCCTGCATTCTGGAGGTTATCCTGCGATCGCCAGGAGCAGGGGAGAGCAGCTGAGCAACGGTGAGTCACGTGGACCGGGCTCAAACAGCGCCAAAAACTCCATCTGCTAGATTGCAAGATCCTTGAGAGCAGGGATCATGTATATTGTATTGTACTGTGAATTGTGCCCTCCTGAGCACTTACTACAATACTATGTGCACAGCAGACACTCAAATGCCACTGATGGATCATCAGTCAGGGAGGCATGTTGATTTCCATTCCTCATGAGCACTTGGAAGCAGGGCTAATAAAGCATGTGGTTAGAAAAAAAATCACTTCTCTTGTGGGCAGGGAATGTGTTTATTGTTAGATTGTACTCTCCCAAGGGCTTAGTACAGTGCTTTGCTCACAGTAAGCGCTCAATAAATAAGAATGAACGAGCACAGTACATTCCCTAAATCTAACAGTGCACTGTTCTCCCCACGTTCAGTGCCCTTCTAAAAGCCCACCTCCTCCAACAAACCTTCTAGGATCAACTCACAGCACTTCAGCATCCTAAAAACCACCAGTCATCAATGACATGTATGCATAGATTTATACAGAGATAAAAGTGAGACTATGGGATATTCACCTTACGTAGAGGAATAAAGCATCTGTAAGCACCGAGTGAATCGAAAGACCTTCCTAGTCTTGGGGCTCTTCATCCTGCCCCTGGAATGTAGCCCGGGTCCTGCTCAGCCCCTGAGGTTACAAGTATGAACTGAGATTGATCCAGAGGGTGTTCATCTCAGGACTCAGCTGACATCCTGTCCAGTCCCAGGTCATCCCCTCTGGAAGCTGTCACATGATTCAGGTCCACTCCCCGGCAAGTCCATTTGGGCCGAATGCCCTGCCAAACCAGCTCAGGACAGACTGTGAATTACAAAGAAGGAAAGAAATGGAGGATGCCTAAAGTCATGAGTTTGCAAGCTCTGCAAGGTCAGGGACCATGTCTTTTAGTGCTGTTGTGTGTTTCCCATGTGCTAGTCCACTGTACTCTGTACACAGAAGATCCTGAACAAAGGCTGCTGCTGCTGATAATGATGACTATTAAGTTGCAGTATGGGCTGTGAGAGGAGGAATAGTGTTATTGTGTAAACACCAGGAAATTGTGGGATGTCTGACAATTTTCCAATAGATCTTTCCATTTTAACCACAACTGGATCGAGGGCAAACCCAAACTGACCATATTTTCCAGTGCCGAGAGGAGGATAGGAAGTAGAGCTTCCAGGGGATGGGACTAAAAGTCTGACACAGTAAGGAGGAAAAAAGCAGGAAAGGGAGACAAGTATGAAAAGACACAATAGGCAGTAAGTACCTTTTGGGCAGGGATCGTGTCTACCAACTCTATTACACTGTATTTTCCCATCGATTAGTACAGTACTCTGCAGTCAATAAATACCACTGAATGACTAATGAGTTCAAATCCTGGCTCTGCCACTTGTCAGCTGTGTGACTGTGGGCAAATCACTTCACTTCTCTATGCCTCAGTTCCCTCATCTGTAAAATGGGAATGAAGACTGTGAGCCCCACGTGGGACAACCTGATTCCCCTCTGTCTACCCAGCGCTTAGAACAGTGCTCTGCACATAGTAAGTGCTTAACAAATACCAACATTATTATTATTAATAGAAAAGCACAATACTGAGAGAATCAATAATCAGTAAATGGTATTTCTTAAGTGCCCAGTATGCACAGAGTACTGTACTGAGTGTTTGAGAGAGAACAATATTGTTGGGAGACACAGTCTCTGCCTTCAAGGAGCTAACAGTTTACCTGAGGAGACAAACACTAAAATAAATTACAGCTACAAGGAAAGCACAAGGGTATAAATTCAACAGAGGTCTATGAGTATCCAAGAGCTTAGGTGACGTGGACGTGCTGAAGTGGCAGTGTGGAGGGAAGTAGGGTGAGGGGATTGGAGATTAATCAGGAAAGGCTGCTGGGAGGTGGTGTGTTACGGAAATCTATGTTCTGTTGGATTGAAGTGGGAGGAAGCTCCCAGCTGAGTGGAGGACAAGAACAAGAGGTCGGCAGCAGGAGAGATGAGAACGAGGCACAGTGAATAGGTTAGTTTGGGAGAATCAAAAAGTGTTAACTGAGGCATAGTGGGGAAAGTGTGGATAATTAGAAAGGAGAGGGTCCGTTCATTCAGAGGGCCTTAAAGGCAATGATTAGGCTTGATGTGAAAAGGAATAAGTAATTACTGGAAGGTTTTTGAGGTGGGTAGAGATGTGTGCAGATTGTCATTTTAGAAAAACTATTCTAGCAACAGAGTCAAATATGGACTGGAGAATGGAAGAAGTAGGTTCCCTCAAGAGAGAAGGGCAGGAGAGATGGAGAAAATCAATGTCAGTGGAATTTATTGAGTGCTTACAGTATACAGAGCACTGTACCAAGTGCTTGGGAGAGTACAATACAACAGAGTTGGTAGACATGTTCTCGCCCCACGAGCTTGCTGTTCATTGCCATCTGACATCTCTGAGATGGATACATAAGGTTTTCCCATTGTGGGGGCACAAATCCCATCTTTGGGCCTATCCCCAAAGCCCTGATTTTATGATAGAAAAAGTATTTTCCAGGTGGCTGTTTTTGACTCACCCTGGTGCCCACTTAGGTCCCTAAAATCCAGCACTCTCAGAAATGAGTAGTCAGGCATGTAGATTTCCAGACCCATCAGGAGTCATAAAAGAAACACTCAACACAAACCTATAGCCTTGTCTCTATGAGCCCTCCCTAGTATGTCTTGGGCAAATAATAATAATGATAATAATAATATTTGTGCCAGGCATTGGGGTAGTTATAGGACAATCAGATTGGATGCAGCCCCCATCTCACACTGGGTTCACAGTCTAGGGGAAGGGAGAACAGGAATCTATCTAATCTCCATTTTACAGATGAAGAAACTGAGGCCCAGAAAAGTGAAATGACATGCCCATGATCATAAATCTCCTGACACCCAGTCCTATGCTCCATCCACTAGGGCAGGCTACTTGCATGGTGGCAAGAAATACTAGTTTTCAATCCTCCTTTTATTGAATAGAAAACAAATCTGGGACCTCAGTGATCATCAAGCAAAAGGTAGCCTGACTCAAACCCTTTTTTCTTTTTAAATTGCAGTACCTTTTACCTGGCATGGATGTAATTTATGAGTGCTGTGGCTGGTAATTATTAGAGCAAGCTAAGGAAGCAAAGGGTAAATGCGTAGAAAGAGGTCACTGTGGTTCTCGGATATCTTTCCTTAAGGGTCGGTTGTGCATGCCCAGAAGCAGAAGCCCATAAAGGGAATGATCTAGCATTGAAGCATGCCTCTCTCTATTCAGCCGAAGAAGGGGGAGTGAGCCAGTTGAGTGGGTTAATGAGAAACTACAGAGTGAAACAGCTGAAAGGCTCTTCTCTATTTTTTTTAAAGATCCTCAGAGAGGAAGACCCCCACACCTCCTTATACATGGAGAGCTACCAAGCTATCCCTCGTTTTCTCCTCACAAGACTAAACAACCCAAATTAAATGAATCTTTCTTCACAGGATCTGTTATGTATCCCTTTAATTATTTCTGTTGCTCATTTCTGTATCCCCTCCTTTTTCTCCAAAACCTTTGTAAATGTGATCAAAAGAGTTAGGGGCATTGCCAGTGATCCACTGTCTTCGATAAGTGACATTCAACCATATTTGTCTTTGCATCACTATTCAATCACAGGCTTCATCAAGTAACCTATTTCATTACATTTCTGTCTGGTATTTTCTGCTCACATCTCAGACTCCAGATTTCAAAGTCCCCGATCTCACCTTTCTTTAACTTTGTTTTTCAAGCTCTCACATGCTGATGGGACCCTCTAGCCTCCAAGACCCTCTGTAGATTTTAACTCCCCTTTAAACTGTAAACCCCTGCCACTAGTCTATAAGCTCCTTCTAAGCTCCTCTACCAATTCTGCTCTATTGTTCTCTCCCATCCACTAAGTACAGTGCTCTGCACCCAGTAGGCACTCAATAAATACGATTGTAGATAGGAATCATGTCTACCAGCTCTATTTTATTGTACTCTTCCAAGCGCTTTGTACAGTGCTGTGCACACAGTAAGCACTCAATAAATATCATCGATTGACTGGCCAGCTTCTAAAACTGTGTGCCAGCTACCTTGAAGGCATTTCCAGTATAATTACAATAGAGTATGCTTGCAGCTATTCCTACAAATCCCAGTTTATTAGGCATGTCAAGAATATCCCTGAGCCAGTGACCAGTGAACCTTCAATGACCTGCCAGCACCATTAAGCAGCAAATGCCTTTGCTTCTTTGAAATCTTCAAACCCCAGGGAATTTGCTGGGGCTTCCCTGAAGAGCCTCCAAACTCTACAACTACAGAGGACTTCTGATAACTCTTATAAGGGAGGTTAAAAGATAGCTGTAATTACCCTCATCTAACCTTCCCCCAATTATCTCCCCTGCTGGAGGATTGCCATGTGGAGCACTGGAGCAGATGATGGGTGGCAAACTCAACTGTCCCGAGGCAAGTGAAGGCCTTCTGGGTTTTAAAAATTACAGGTTCACAGGAAGTGAAGAAATCAATGAAACTTAAGTATTACATTAGGCATCTTTAATATTTTGTGATTCCCCTCCAATCTAATTCAAGGGCATATTTCCTGGCCAGTTCTCTGCACCTCCTAGAGGCTCCAATACTAAGGCAGGCGATCATTTTGGCTGGAGGACCATAGAGATTTGGGGGGCTTAGGGTGCCACAGATCAAGCCCTCTTTCCTGCTCTCAACGTGGGGCAGGAAGGGAGGGAGAAACGGAGAGAGGGAGGGAGGAAAGAAAGGAGGGCAGTCCAAACTGTAGAAGTGTAGCCATTTCTTCCTCCAAGCAGAAAGGTGACAGTCATTTACCAAACCTCAGCACTGCTTTGGAGTTTTCAGGGTGCCTGCTACCTGCAACTCTCTCCCCCACCCCTCCCAGCCTGTCAGAACCAGGAGCTAGGCTAGGTCTGGCCCAAGGGCCAGATTAAATCTCTTGGTGGGGTGGGGGAGCTCTCTCTTTCTTTCCCTCACTGGGATCTGCACTCCTCTGAATGCAATCATGATCACATGCACTATGCTCCGGCCAATCAATATCATTACCATTTTCTCTCTGGGTATTTATGGTACTTAATGAGTGCCCTTTGTGCTCAGAGCACTGAGCTAGACACTAGGGGGTACCTTCAAAATATGTAAAAGATGGGATCCCTCTACTTGAGGTCCCCCTGCTGCATGACAAGAAACAGCATGGCCTATTGGAAAGAACACTGGTCTGGGAATCAGGGGACCTGGGTCTAATCCCAGCTCTGACACTTGCCTGCTGTATGATGGTGGGCAAGTCGCCTCATTCTTCTATGTCTCAGTTTCCTCATCTGTAAAATGGAGATTAAATATCTGTTCTCACCACCGCTTTAAACTGTGAGCTCCATGTGGAATAGGGACTAGGTCCAATCTGATTATTTTAAATCAACCCCAGTGATTAGTACAGTGCTTGGCAGGTAATAAGTGCCCTGATCTCTCACCTTCACTACAGTGTTTCCTCCTGCCTTCAGGACATCTCGACTTGGATGTCCCGTTATATCATCTCGTTATATCCCGGCTAGACTACTGTGTCAGCCTTCTCTCTGACCTCCCTTCCTCCTCTCTCGCCCCGCTCCGGTCTATTCTTCACTCCGCTGCCCGGCTCATCTTCCTGCAGAAATGATCTGGGCATGTCACTCCCCTTCTTAAACAACTCCAGTGGTTGCCTATCGACCTCCGCTCCAAACAAAAACTCCTCACTCTAGGCTTCAAGGCTCTCCATCACCTTGCCCCTTCCTACCTCTCCTCCCTTCTCTCTTTCTACCGCCCACCCCGCACGCTCCGCTCCTCTGCCGCCCACCTCCTCGCCGTCCCTCGGTCTCGCCTATCCCGCCGTCGACCCCTGGGTCACGTCCTCCCGCGGTCCTGGAACGCCCTCCCTCCTCACCTCCGCCAAACTGATTCTCTTTCCCTCTTCAAAACCTTACTTAAAAATCACCTCCTCCAAGAGGCCTTCCCAGACTGAGCTCCTCTTCCCCCTCTACTCCCTCTGCCATCCCCCCTTTACCTCTCCGCAGCTAAAGCCTCATTTTCCCCTTTTCCCTCTGCTCCTCCACCTCTCCCTTCCCATCCCCACAGCACTGTACCCGTCCGCTCAACTGTATATATTTTCGTTACCCTATTTATTTTGTTAATGAATTGTACATCGCCTTGATTCTATTTAGTTGCATTGTTTTTACGAGATGTTCTTCCCCTTGACGCTGTTTAGTGCCATTGTTCTTGTCTGTCCGTCTCCCCCGATTAGACTGTAAGCCCGTCAAACGGCAGGGACTGTCTCTATCTGTTGCCGACTTGTTCATCCCAAGCGCTTAGTACAGTGCTCTGCACATAGTAAGCGCTCAATAAATACTATTGAATGAATGAATGTCCCACCGACACCTCAAGCTTAACACGCCCCAAACCGAACTCCCCATCTTCCCATCCAAACCCTGTGTCTTTCCCCCTGACTTTCCCATCACTATAGACAGCACATCTATCCTCCCTACCTCACAAGCCCATAATCTTGGCATTTTCCCCAAATCACCTCTCATTCAACCCACAAACTCAATCTGCCACCAAATCCAGTCAGTTTTACCTTCACAACATCCACCCATTCCTCTCCATCCAAAGTGCTATGACAGTGATCAAAGCACTTCTCTTATTCTGCCTTGATCACTGCATCAGCCTCATTGCTGACTTCCCTGCCTCCTGCTTCTCCCCACTACAGTTCATATTTCACTCTGCTGCCCTAATCACTGTCCTAAAAAAAGTTCAGTCCATGTTTCTCCACCCCTCAAGAACCTCCAGTGCTGCCCAACCATATCTGCATCAAAAAGAAACTCCTTACCATTAGTTTTAAAACATTCAATCGCTCCCTCCACCCCGCCCCCACCCCATCTTACCTCTCTGATTTCTTAAAATGTATTTACAATAAGGACAATAAATGAAATTCTATGTCACTTATGCTGGACACTTCCAAACCATCAACAAATATCTGCCTTCCTGGATTTACTGGGGGAAAACCTCAGAAAAGAGGTGTTAAATTCCTAAGTGATTAGAAAGCAAAAAGGGAGCAACAATGTATTTGTTTCAAACATCGGCAGCTCAGATCCCCCTCTGTGAAGAGGGAAGATGAAAGACATCTCGGGCTGCGAATAGCAACAGGCAACCACCAAGTCAAGGGGAAGGAATCTCACATGTTTGAGATTCCCCCCACCTTCCCAGCAGGGCCTGAAGCAGATGATCAGGTTACCTGTCTAGGGCCGACAATAGACAATAAATCAAATCCTCCCTGAGACTCAACTAGCTTCCCAGCTATGTAGGGGTGAGTCCAGTGGTTGCCTTATCAACCTCCGTATCAAACTCCTCACTACTGGCTTCAAAGCTCTCCATCACCTTGCCCCTTCTTACCTCACCTCACTTCTCTCCTTCTGTATCCCAGCCTGCACACTCTGCTCCTCTGGTGCTATCCTTCTCAGGGTGCCTTTTTCTCACCTGCCCCTCCATTGACCCCTAGCCCACGTCTTTCCTCTGGCCTGGAGTGCCTTCCCTTCTCAAATCCGTCATACAATCTCACTTCCCCCTTCAAAACCCTACTGAAGTCTCACCTCCTCCAAAAGGCCTTCCCAGACTAACCCCGCCTTTCCTCAGCTCCCCCTCCCCTCCATGTCGCCCCGACTTGCTGCCTTTGCTCTACCCCCACCTCTTCCCACCCCACAGCACTTGTGTATACATGTACATATCAATAATTTTATTTATTTATATTGATGCCTGTTTGCTTGTTTTGAGCTCTGTCTTCCCACTTCTAGGCTGTAAGCCCGGTGTGGGCAGGGATTGTCTCTATTGTTGAATTGTACTTTCCAAGTGCTTAGTACAGTGCTCTGTACAAAGTAAGCACTCATTAAATGCAAATGAATGAATGAATCAATCAATCAATCAAAATGGGGTTGGCCCTTGGAGTTTCAAACAGGCCTGAGTAATTTCTGCAAACAAGGGCAATTGGGGAACTACTTTGGGATAACTACTGAGGATATAGAGATGCAGCTTTATATTCTTATTCCATTCAGCCAGACTCTTGCTGGGCTTCTCTAATTTGATAGTGGAAGCAGCAGGATAATGATAACAATAACAATCATAATCACAACAATAGAATTTGTTAAGCATTTACTATGTGTCATGTACTGTTCTAAGTGCTGGGTTAGATACACCACAGTCAGGCCAGACACAATGCCTGTCCCATATAGGCCACATGACCTAAGTAGGAGGGAGAATGGTAATTCATTCCCACTTTACAACTTTCCTGATCTGTACTGTTCAGTCATTTGTGATTCTGCAACTTCATAATATTTAATACAGTGGCAAGTATTAGGGGTAAACATAATAATAATACAGGAATTTGTGCTGAAAAATATTAGTCATAGCAAGCAATATTGTCAAATATCTGCCCCATAATCCGTTAATTCCCACCAAATCAGTGATTACTAGGATGTGATTTCCACACAACACTAGGTTCTTCAAGAATCAAACTGTTGTGTTTTAGCAGAAATGACTTCAAATAGAATTTCTTTCCGGACATGAAAACAAAGGATGGAATTTTATACGAGGCTTCCCGGCCTCTAACTGCCTACTTCCCATCTGTCAAGCCATTTATTTTTCTTCTCTCCTATAAAACTGTTCCAAGACTTAAGACTCACTTCTTCCACCATGAAACTTTCCCTAATTAATCAGTTTGATCCCAACATACCACTGACTCCCTTCAACCACCACACCTACACCATCCCCATGAACTCCACCCTGTGATTTTGAATGGGCTCCAGCTTCTTATGTATAGAATATTATTTACCTCTTCCAGTGTCTGGATTTAGATATATGTTATTATATGACTGCTTGTTTATAACCACTGCAAGGGCATCAGTCACATTATCTCCTTCTTTTGTATCTCTAGTACCCACCAAAGAGCTTTTTGCACAGAAATAGCTAAGTAGATGTATTTTAGATTTTTTGAAATAAGGACGAGGTCTTCTGTGGCTAAAATGCCCTTACCCTGTATATACAAGATAATCAGGGGAAGGAATTTCCAAAGAGACTAGAAGTAAACTATTAGGATTCTTTAGTACAGAAAGACAAAGGCAGAGTGGGAACAAGACTGAGGTCTACAGAATCATGAAGGGTTAGGCTGAAAATGGAATCCTACTATACCAAAGTTGGGCCACCACTGAAGTTTTAAATTACACACACATCACCTATCTTGCTAGAAAATGGGTTTCCACTGCATATTTTTGGCTGGAACACAAAAGCAGAGTGAGAGAACCTTTATTTGGTTTGTCTTTACTGGTATTTGTTAAGAGCTTTCTATGTAACAAGAACTCGTCTAAGCACTGGGGTGGTTACAAGTTAATTAGGTTGGACACAGTTTCTGTCCCATATGTGACTCACAATCTTGTTCTATGTAAGGTTGCTTGGATACATGGAGCTTCAATCCCCCACTGGATTGTAAACTACATGAGGACAGGGACGTTGTCTACCAACTCTATTGCTGTACTCGGCTTCGGACTTAGTACTGTGCTCAATAAGTACCATCGATTGAAGATGTTTGATGCACACCTTCAGATGGAGTTAGATAAGGGTACATACTACAATCTGAGTCTTCCTTAGCCCAGGGTTCTACAAAAATTCAGCCCCTGTATTTTAGGATAACTGGCCGTATGAATAGTTTTAGGGTCATTACTGGGTTTTACTTTTTGTGAGGGGAGGGTGAAAAATTAGGTTTAAAGTTTTAAAATGGGTGCTTTATTTTAGCTTGCATTTTCATGATTCATATTTCACAATAGCTGCATGGAAAGTACTTCTTCAGGAAGAATACTCCTTTCAGGCATTTACAAGTGATTCACTGAGTTAAACAATTTCTCAGCCTCACAATTACTTTTTGGCCCACATAACAATGCTGTGACCATCTTGTTTAACTTAGGGTACCCAAACTAGCAATATCCAAATCTTGGTTTTGAGACATGGAGAAGAACAATGATATTCATACATAGAACTAAGCAAAAACTGCCCACAGTGGTCAGTTAGACAAGGAGACTCCAGACTCTTCAGAGTGAAAGAGGAAATACCCCAGAAAAAAAAAAAAATGAAACTAGTCATTTTTATAGCTTCCAGTGAAGGTATAGCTTTATATATTTTTTAAAAAAATGGTTCCGAGGTAGGTATCTGGTCAAATCAGGTAAAACCTTAATTTATTCTTGCAATCACGCATTATGGTCCTGAGGCCAATATATTTACCCAAACCTTTCTAGATATTTTAGACATCACTGTCCTGTAGCACTGAGTTATGTACTCATTTACCATTGGATTTTTAGTGTTTTACACAGTTTAACCTGATTTCTGCCTCCTAAATCTTTTTTTTTAAAAAAATTAAGAGTATTTCCCCACTAGACTATAATCTCATTATGGGCAGGGAACATGTCCACTAATTCTGTTGTACTGTACTCTCCCAAGCACTCAGTACAATACTGGGCACATAATAAATGCTCAATAAATACCAATGATTGATTGATTCTCAGGCCTCTTAGTCTACCCCTTCTTAGTCTACCGCTCACTTCCTGCTAAACCTGCTAAACTCCTTTATTTGTCAGACCTGATGTCCCATCCTGCCTTGTAGTCTTTCACCTTGGCTGAGAAGCATCATGGCCTAGTGGATAGAGCATGGTCTTGGGAATCAGGAGGAACTGGGTTCTAATCCCAGCTCTGCAACTTGTCTGCTGTGTGACCTTGGACAAGTCACTTAGCTTGTCTGAGCCTCAGTTAGTTCATCTGTAAAATGGGGGTTAAGGCTGAGAGCCCTATGTGGGACAAGGACTATGTCCAACCCAATTATCTTGTATCTACTCCAGCACTTAGAACAGTGCCTGGCACATAGTAAGTACTTAAGAAATACCACAATTATTATTAGTATTATCACTGATCCTGACGCACTGACCCGAATGACTGTTTCCTTCAGGACTTCTGACACTTCTCCTGAATAGCCCATCAGGGTGTCAACCATGCCACTCTGTGCCCTCTCCATTCCCCCCGGGGGCTATGATCTCTGGGTTTCTGGGCTTTGGGGTTCTCATTCTCACTGCCTTCTCAACTCCTTTCATTAACTCCAGCCAGGGTAAAAGGAACTTCTGGAGAAGATGTTAGAAGTATAACATGGTCAAGTAAAAGGGTGAAAATTATTCTGGCAGACAGAGAGAACCTTAGACCCTTTCCAGTGTAGGCAGATGACAGGAATGTCCCACTGAAGAATGAGTAAGCAAAATGCCCATCATGAAAAGGAGTGGGAGAGCAGAAACGCAAGAGTTTGAGAGAGTTTATTCGCTTCAGTCAGAGTTCTGCTATTTAGCAACAATCACTTGTTTAGCAAGGATTACATTCCAACACCCTCATTTGCAAAGTCCAGGTTTCTAACCAATCGGCTACAGGTCAATTTTAAATCATAAAAAGCTCAACAAACCAGGGTTTCTTGAATTTACCCACTCAGCTTTCCATTAGTCAGTGTCTTGCCTTGTCTTCTCCCTTTTATCAAAATGCCGTAGATTTTTGTAGAAACAGGGTGCTCTAGTGGAAAGAAAACAAGACTGGGAACCAGGAGATCTGAGTTCTATCCCTACCTCTATCATCTGCCCGCTGACTTGGGCAAGTCACTTAACTTCTCTGTGCCTGTTCCTCCCTCCCCTTTAGACCATGAGCCCCATGTGGGACAGAGAATGTGTCCAATCTGATTGTGAAGATTTGATTTTTGAGTCTGAGTCCTAAGATCAAATAATCAATCAATCATTCATTAGAAACTCTTGTGAGCAGAACACTGAATGAAGCCCTTGGGAGGGTACAATATAACAGAGTTGATAGACGTGTTCCCTGCCCACAACCTATATCTAGAGGGGGAGACAGACAGTTAAATAAATACCAGATATGCATGTAAGGTCTGTGGAACTGAGGGTGCAGTGAATAAAGGTTACAGATCTAAGTGCAAGGGTGAAACAGATGGGAGAGAGAGTGGGGGAAATGAGGGCTGAGTTGGGGAAGGCCTCCTGGACGAGATCTGCTTTTAATAAAAGCTTTGAAGGTGTGCAGAGTGATGGTCTGTTGGATATGAAGGGGGTGGGAGTTCTAGACCAGAAGCAGGACGTGGGTTAGGGGTCAGTGCTGAGATAGAAAAGACCGAGGTTCAGCAAGTAGGTTGGCGTTACAGGAGCGAAGTATGTTGGGCTGTAGTGAGAAATCAGCAAGGTAAGATAGGGGGAGAGGTGTTTAAGATCAAAAGGCAACAACAGGAGCCATGTCACGCCCCCTTGCAAGCAGATATAGAAAAAAATCCAGAGCATACTATATTAACCTTCTCCACTCTTCCCACTTGGATTAGAACAAATGATCCTACAGAAGACTAGGCATTCTTCAATAATGGCTTCCATTCTTCCAAAAAGCACCAAGGTTAAACTGTCACCAGTTGGACTGCGTCAACTTTCTTTGCTCCACTCTCTCCTTCACAATACAGAATTTATTTGACTGAATTGAGGAGGAGAGGCAGGGGTTATGCTTTGGCTTGAATGCTAGGCATGCACTGAATGAAAGGATAAGCACATTTCTTCCTGTAAGGTGCCAGGACAAAGCACATTCCTGTCTACACCATCCAAGGACAAATTGTTCTGGAATCTGACACACAGACACAGTTACACACCCTAGCAGGACTTCTGGCCTGAGATACATTTGCACATCTTTGGTGAGTGGAGTTTTGGAAAGGCAATAGAGGAAATCTCCAGATTTGCCTCTCAAGCCATATTAAATATGGCTTTCTTATCTCTGGGTTTACAGGCCACATAGCAGAAGTCACAGAATGACTAGATGCCCTGGAAGAAAGCTGACATTTGAACACACAGGAAAAAGCCACCGCACTGATTTTTCCCCTCTTTGGTTAAGAGTATTCATTGAGCACCTATAGCATGCAAAGCATTGTTTCTGTGCTTGGGAAGTTACTAAGATAACCATTCCCTGCCCTTAAGGAGTTGACAGTCCCATTGTTGGATTCTTCATTTTCACCAAAACATTCCATTTTGACTTAGAAGGACTTTTCTTATTTGGGGCCAGGGATGAAAGTAAAACAATTTCTAATGGGAACAGAGCGGCAGTCATGCTGGGGGCAGGGGGAGGGGCAGAAGGCACTGTTTGGGGAGGGGGGAAGAGGGGGTGATGCAGTGATACGTGGGTGAGGGATGAGGGCAGGCACGGGGTCAGCTTACTACTCGGGGAAGGTCCCGGGACTGCCCGGTATCAGAGGGCGCTGAGTGATGTGGCCGCTTTATGCCACCTTCGGTGTCACCCCAGATAGCTCCAAGAATACACAGGGCCCACAGCCTCCAAGTAGGGTCCAGATGGCAGTGACCAGCCTGCGCCTGCTGGTGACTGAAAAACTGTGAGGGAAACTCAGGGTGGGGTCCTGTAGATACTCCCGGCCAGAGGTCACGAGGACAGGGGCACCATCCCCTTGCCAGCTGAAAGGGCGGAGGGAAATGATTTTCACAGTGGAATAGCCACTCCAGAACTTTATATTAATAATAATAATGGTATTTGTTAAGCACTTACTATGGGTCAGACACCATATTAAGCGCTGGAATGGATACAAGCGAATCGGGTTGGACACAGTCCCTGTCCCACATGGGGTTCCAGTCTCACTCCACAGTTTACAGATGAGGGAACTGAGGCCCAGAAACGTTAAATGACTTGCCCAAGGTCACACAGCAGACAGGTGGAGGAGCCAGGATTAGAACCCATGACCTTCTGACTTCCAGAAGGTCTATCCACTGTGCCATGCTGCTTCCCCCCAAAGTATGGAGTCCTTTGAGCTGGAATCGAATGAGCTATCTAAGGATCCTTGCCCCAAGCCGAGTTTCAGCCCATTTCATCTTACTTTCGGCCTTGTTAGTGGGACCTAAATTATGTCTTTGGTTTACTTTCCCCTATGTTCCAATAGCATAAACCCCAAATCACCTTTTTGGAACACCTGGTCTTACATCCAAAAACACCTTAGGCGGGCCTCAGGCCCAGAGCCAGAGCAAGAATCCTCAGCTGCAACAATCAAACCGTTCATCGACAGGGCTTCCGATTGCCCAGGTAGGGAGGAGCAGAGAATCCGCTTGGACTTTCAAAGGTTATATGAAATGGAAAACTCTCAGCAGCGACTTGCTGTGGTTTTAAGTTCAGACTTGGAAATTAGAAACATGGCAAACTTCTCTTCTCAGAGCACTCTAATCAATGAGCAGCTAGCCATTGCCCAGAGCCTTGAATGATGTGGTACACGACTGTGACAAAATGTTTTCACATGATGTCAGTTTTTAAAGCAAATTTACGGCAGGCAGAAGCACAGAAATTGGCTTGTTCTTGCAGCTGATTAGGGTGCTATTTCAGGCTAGGCAGATCAAATACCTCCCTAGGAGTTCTCTGTGGGTCTTTTCATGCTTTCTTTAAACCTCAGTCAGCCTAGAACCTTTGTTGGGATGCCAGTTAGAAGGTCTTATGGGTCACATTTGCATTGCATTTCACAAATATGCACTTTCGAGGGGTGCTTACCGTTATTACAAGGACATTTTCTTGCCGTTGGAGCTGCTGTGCCTGTCGGTAAGTCGATTTACAAGCTCATTTTCAAATCCTCTCTTGGAGAAGGAATTTGGATTACATAATCATGAAAAACAAACCTGATGCCACCCTGCATGAGCTAACACGTTACAGTACTTCATGGCCTACGGTTATTGAGCCAGCACCCAGTTTCACGGACCAAGGAGAGAGCAAGCACACCATGCCAATAACGTCTGTCCTGTTGAGCACAAAGCCAGTTTTGTTAAAGTAGCACTCCACCTGGGGGAAATGAAACTAGAAGCTTTATCTCTTTCCAAACCACAGTTAGGTCAAAGGTATTTGATGATTTGAGATCGATTAGAAGGATGATGGACTGCAATATTGTTAACATCACCAGATTTATTAAAGCAATTCTATAAGACAGTTCCTTCAGGTTGAAAGTGAAGGAGCTGCGGTAAGCATCTGCACAGAAGCATTATGAGGTTTTAACCTGTAAATCCCCAAGTGGTGAGCCTTCTGAACTATAGTTCTTATCAAGAAGATGCTTTATTCATTTTTTTTAACTCCTCAGAGATATAACGAGGCTTAATGGAAAAGATAAAGGACAACAGGAGACTTGGGTTCTAATCCTGGCTCCATCACTTACCTACTGTGTGACCCTGGGCAAGACACTTGACTGCTGTGTGCCTCAGTTTCCTCATCTGTAAAATGGGGAATAAATACCTGTTCTGCCTCCCCATTAAACTGTGAGCTCCGAGAGGAACCTAGACTGTGTCTGATCTGATCATGCTATATTGACCCCAGTTCTTAGTATAGTGCCTGGTATACGGAAAATGCTTAACAAACATTATTAGTTTTGATTACTTCTAGTAGTAATAATAATAGCCCTCCAAAACCTTGAAAACCAGAAAAGATCCGCTCATTCTATCCTAAGTCTCGGGCATCAAAAGGAATCATCTGATGTTAGCTGTGAGGAAGGGAGCAGTGACATAAAAAATAAGCTGGAGAGAAAGAGTCACCTTGCATGAAGTAGAATATTTTGCCTTGATCCAAGATTTGAACACTTGACTCGATTTCTTGCAGTCCTGCTTCCAAACCGGAACAAACCACCACCCTAATTCAGCATTCATTTTAAAAGACTAACATGGCAGTGTTAGAATTCACCAGATTTTAAGAACCTTCAATTCTTGTAGCCTATGAACCACTTTCCCGTTTTGCGATGGATGGTGAAGAGTTGTTAAGAGGGGAGGAGGGGGAGGGTTTAAACTGCACCAGTGCAGTCACCTCTGATGTCTCCTACTGGCTCCCAAGCTATTGGAGGATCCTCTCAACAACCTTCCAGCTCACCGTGAGTCCTCAAACAATGGCAGGTGGGAATTTCTGAGTCTGTCTGTCTATCTGTCTATCAATCAGACATCACTGTGGAAGGAAGCAGTTGTCTCAGAAACAACCAGATCCAGTCAGCGGACTATATTTTGCGCACCCCTTTAGGGTCACTTAGCTAATTTGGTGAAAAGATCCCCGGAGTTTTTCCAATTTTCCTAAGAAACTGCAATCAGAACCCCTAGGGCAGTTTAAAACGTCATCCTTCTTTGCAGTCTTGTATTTCCTCCTGCCTCTAGGACATCTCTACTTTGGTGTCCCACTGACACCTCAAACTTTTAACATGACCAAAACAGAGCTTCCCTTTTCCCCACCAATCTCTGTCCTCCCCGTGACTTTCCTTTTACTGTATACAGCACTGACATTCTCCTCACAAACCTGTAACCTTGGCGTTATTCTTCAATCATCGCTCTCATTCAACACATACATTCAAAGTCAACAAATCCTGTTGGGGCTACTTTCACAACATCTCTAAAAATCTGCCCTTTCCTCTCCAGCCAAATTGGTACTATGCTGATCCAAGCACTTATTTCCTGCCTTGACTACATCAGCCTCCCTGCCTCCTGTCTCTCCCCCTCCAGTCCATACTTCACTCTGCTGCCCAGATCATTTTTCTGTAAAATCATTCTGTCCATATCTTCCCACTCCTCAGTCCTCCAGTGGTTTCCCATCCACCTCAGAATTAAAGAAAAACTGTACCATCAGCTTTAAAGCACTTTAAATCCCCTCATCCCCTCCTATCTTACCTTTGTTGATGTCATTCATTCATTGTCATATTTATTGAGTGCTTACTGTGTGCGGAGCACTGTAGTAAGCACTTGGGGGAGTACAATACATGATAAACACATTCCCTACCCATAATGAGCTTACAGTTGAGATGAAGAGACAGACATTAATATAAATAAATTACAGATATGTACCTAAGTGCTGTGGGGCTGGGAGGGGGGAAGATGCCTCCAATGCCAGCATACTCATTTTAGCCAGCATACTCATTTTACCATCATCTTGTCTAACCCGTCACCGACCCCTTGACCGCATTCTCTCTCAGGCCTGCCACTCCCTCCCTCTTTGTATCTGAAAGCCACCACTCTCCCCACCATCAAAACCCTCCTAAAATCACATCTCCTCCAAGAGATTCACATTTACTGCACAGGAGGAGGCTACAGTAAACCATTTTGGCATTTTTACCAAGAAAACTATGGATGCACTACCAGACCCCTCTCAGGGTCACACCTGGAGAGTCTGATGCCCAGCACAGGGGAGTTTTGACATGTAGCAGATTGCCTTCCACTCTCTAGACACTGCCCAAGCTAGGAATGCAATGGGTATGCCTCTGCTTGACTCTCCCTCCCATAGGCAAGACTGGTAGAGTACTGGAAACTCTACAGGTGTGACCTGAAGAGGGGACTGCACACAGTAAGTACTCAATAAATATGATGGATTGACTGACTGACCCAGTGGCTTTTCCAGAAGAAATGATAGATTATTAAATGTGGTGATGGATTATGCTCCTATAAGTACACAGAGGAATGTTGGATTTTGCAGAGGAGAGGGCCATTTCTGTGCAGGGCTAATTAGATTCTCCCCAGTACCATCTCTCTGCCCCTGCTTCTTCTTGATGAGGCAGTCAGTTCTGCCAGAGAGGCAGAATTCATCTCTTTGGGAGCCCTCAGAGCTGAAACAATCCAGTTGTCAAGACCTCTGGGGTTTGTTCCCCCTGATGGCCAGACCCTCACCCCAAGTGGCTTGGACCCTTTCCCAAAACTGTCAGAGGGATGGAACTAACCCTCTTTGGTCCACAGTTGCCTCAGATGCCTGGCTGGGAAATCAGACATCATCATCATCATCATTATAACAACTGCGGTACTTGTTAAGCACTTACTATGTGCCAGGGACCGTTACTAAGCACCAGAGTAGATACAAGGTAAGCATAATGGAGACAGTCCCTGTCCTACATGGGGCTCAAGGTGTAAAAGGAAAGGAGAACAGATACTGAATCCTCAGTTTACAGGTGAGGAAACTGGAGCACTGAGAATTTAAGTGACTTGCTCCAGTTCACCTAGCTGGCAAGTGGTGAAGCTGGGATTAGAAGCTGGGTCTCCTGAACCTCAGGCCTGTACTTTCTCTACTTTGCCATGATACTTGATCAGGAGCCTGAAAAAAGAACTGGATTCCCCCACTCCAACAGCCTTCTCCCAGTCACCTATCCCCAAAGGGATCTATTTCACCACAGGTGGTTTGAAAGGATAAGTCTGGTGGGCTGGGTTTTCTGGCAATTAATTGGACCTGAGGTCCCTGAGAAGTTCCACTAAAACCATGAGAAGAAAATTAGGGGTGAGAGGAGTTAGCTGCTCGATTTATATGGGTTCAGTCACTCAGTGGTATTTATTGAGCACTTACTTTGTGCAGCACATTGTACTAGGTGTTTGGCAGGGTATAATATAACAGAGTTGGTAGACATGATCCCTGCCCAAAAGGAGTTTATAATTTAGAGGATCAGCTCCGTGGCTGTAAGCAGCCCAAATGCCAATCAGAGCTCAAGAGGTGGGGGACATGGTTGGAAGGGGGCAATATGTGGACTCGCAGACTGGGGCAGGAAGGAAAGGCAACTGGGACAGAGTACTTTTTGTATTATATATAATGGTATTTGTTAAGCATTTACTATGTGTCAAACACCATTCTAAGGGCTGGGGTAGATACAAGTGAATTGGGTTGGAAACAATCCCTGTTTCTGATGGATCTTGCAGTCTTAGCACTTTCAGTACTTGTGCTATCACATGGGCTATTTCCTGACTCTTTTATCCCAACTAAGGGAATAGTTTCTCAACCTTCACCTCATTACCAGATCTGAGAATCTATGATGTAAAGCTTAATATTGGCACACCGGTAAAGCCAAGAGTGTTATTTGGCAAAAGACACCCTTGTTTTTGCAGAGAATCCATTTAAAAAGGACTGAATTCCCCTGGCTTTGGGCAGAAATTACTTGAAGGAACAGCCTAATACTTGTGAACCACTTGGAAGAGCCTTGGTGGGAAAGGTTGGAATTGACGAAATTACCAAGTAGACATTTCATCCATATTTACTATCTTAAAGAGCTAATAATCAGAAAGCTCTCTGAAGACCAGAGTAAGAGGAACGAATCCTTAAATCCATGTCACAGAATGGTCTCAGTCTAACCTTTTGCTTTGTCAACACCTCATTCTATTTTGTCAAGTCAACTCAGGGAGCTAGATGAATCATGTTCCATAACGTACATCCTCTATTGTCTAGTTAGACTATTGTGAAAGGGTGGTAAAGACAGCTTGAGATATAACTCAGATGTGTAATGATACATTCTGACATTTCCCTAAACAAATTTTTAACGACAGTTTGGGGGGGGGGGGCGGCGGCGGGGAAGAGGAGTTATTCTTGGCTCTTCCACTGATTTATTTGCACACTTTGTACAAGTAGCTTGGTGCCCCTCAGATCCAATTTCCTATTTGGAAATAGGGATCAAGGTGGAATGAGATACGAGTGCTTGGAGTTATTTGATGTTATTAATGAAAAGAGAACAAACAACATTTAAATAGATGTTTTACAGGAAATTATTTTGAGATTCACAAGTCTAAGTCTCTCAAAAATGGCAGCAGGTTCTTAAATCGTAGGTTCTGGACTACTCAGATGTTTTTTGGCCAAGGGCAATTGATAGTCCTTCAAGAGAAATTAAGGACACCACCTCCTGCACAGTGTGATCTTGTAATTGCCTTAATTAGTGCTAATTGAATTCTTATTCCTGACATTAATTCCATGTGAATCCTCCTAAACCCAGAGGAATTTCTAATATTGTGCCATTTGAATTCATTTACACTAACGATATGCAACTTTAAGAATGCTACTTTTATGGATTTATACTTCGTTCTATTCCACTCAAGGCACTGCTGTCATTCATTGATCAATCTCCTTTTCTGGGAGAGATAAATGAGAAAAGAACATCTAGAGAATTACTGAGAGAGGGAAACAGACTACAGAACACCAAAAGAGATGAAAAAATGGAGGGCATAAACCCAGTGTGTGGAATTTGTAAAAGTATGTATTTCCAGTGCATAGGGAATCACCTAGTGGCAGGAATAGAGAAAACTTTTTCAGAAGTTTTCTATTTTTAGTTAGGTTCCCTCGGCGAACATTGTCCAGAAGATTACAGTTGATGTCCGGCTATCACCAAGAGGGAGTGAGCCCCGTGTGGAGTGTAGGGAAAGGGAAGTGAGGAAGAGGTTTTTCTGCTCCAAGCATTCTGTGTCAAACGGTCCTATTAATGGTGATAATGATAACAATAATACTATTTGTGAAGTGCTTATTGTATGCCAAGCACTCTATTAAATGCTGGGGTAATAGTAGTATTTACTAAGTGCTTACTATGTGTAGAGTACTGTACTAAGTGCAGGGAGCGACCTACATGGCTGGGAATAAGACACGGTCCCTGCCCTTCACAATCTAAAAATAGATGCTAGATCATCAGGTTGGACATGGTCCCTGTCCTGCATGGGGTTCACAGTCTAAGTAGGAGGGAGAACAGGTACTGCATCCCCATCTTACAGATGAGGAAGCTGAGGCATCGAGATGTTAAGTGACTTAACAGGGTCATCCAGCAGGCAAGTGGCGGAGCTGGGAGTGGAATCCAGGTTCTCCGACACCTAGACCTGTGCTCTTTCCACTAGCCCATGCTGTTTCTTGAACCAGGTATCCCAGAGATGTTCTTGGGTTGAGTAAATGAAGGCAGACGCAGTGCTGGAGTGGGATCACCATCCCATGGGGAAAGGTTAGGGCTCCATGTCTATCCAATGGAGTGGGTAGACATGAAATGAATTGTCCTTTAATAAAATGATCTGGGCAGCAGAGTGCGGTAAGGACTGGAGTGGGGAGAGGCAGGAGGTTGATGCAGTAGGCAAGGCAGGATATAAGTGCTTGGATCTGTGTAGTTCGCAGCTTAGATGGAGAAGAAAAGGTGGATTTTAGTGATGCTTTGAAGGTAGAACTGGCAGGATTTGGTAACAGATTGAATATGTGGGTTGAATGAGAGGTGAGTGGAGGATAATACCCAGATTACAGGCTTGTGAGACAGGGAGGATAGTGGTTGACTGCAGTGATAGGAAAGACAGGGTGACATTTGAATTCTTTTTCAAAAGAATTGGTTGTGGCTCCACTTATTCAATCAATTAATCGTATTGAGCATTTACTGTGCCCAGAACACTTTACTAAGCACACTTAACTGGTGTACTAGTTGACAGATAAACTAACAGAGGCATAATAGACTTACTTTTTACAGCTTTGTAATTCAAAAAGGAAAAAAAACCCAACACCTCTAATTTTCAGATAAAGAAACTAAAATACAATGGCCAGGTCTGCACTGGGGAATAATCTGGCTAATTCAGGACCAAAAATAACTCTGTCTCCACCATACAGGTTAGACAAAAGTATTTTTTGCCTTGAAATATCCAGATAATTAAAGCCGAAGAGTGTTTTTTCCTGAATTATAATATGGGTAATTTGATTACGTGTATGTGGTATATATACACTGATTTGTCTCAGGGATCATGAGTCGAGAAGTCAATTTTAACCTAAATTCTTGATAAAAACAATGATATTTGTTAAGAATTTACTTTGTGTTAAGTGCTGCACTAGCAATGAAATAGATCCTAGATAACCAGGCGAGACACAGTCCCTGTCCAACCGAAGTCTCACAGTCTAAGTAGGAGGGAGAACAGAACAGGCATTGAACCCCCATTTTGCAGATAAGGGAATTGAGACACAGAGAAGTAAAGTGACTTGCCCAGGGTTTCACAGCTGACACGTGTCACAGCCACATTAGAACCCAGAGTCCTCTGACTTCCAGGCTTGTGCTCTTTCCACTAGGCCCCGCTGATCATTTTAACAAGGACTTGAGATGGTGAAGTCTACTAAGATAATGTATCAATATCAAACCCCAAAATGTCAGCAGAGTTCAGAGAAATAATAACGGAAATGCCTCTCCTGAGTCGCCATCTCTTAGAATATCTGGGTTGAAGGGGTCGGGGGAGCCTGGGCACCGTTTCACAAGGTAGGATAGTGGGTATTGCCCCCTTGGGATTGGCACTGAGCGGATAAAACCGTTAGCTTCACCCCCACAGATTTAGGGGCAGAGAAGGCAGTCATAGCTTGGCCTGTCCTGACTCTTGGAGCCAAGACACCCACTTGCTCCCTGCTGGCACCTGGCCTGGCCCCAGGATCCCCAGGGACTGGTCCAGAGACTCTAATTGCCCCAAGCCCCGGAGTTCATGGAAAATGAGGTGTAAACATGCCTTGATGGCAGCTGCCCCAAACAGCCTGAGAATGAATGCTCCGGGGCAATCTGCCCCGCTGTCTTGTCTCACCACCCTCTCCTTCCCCTGATGCAGCAACTGCTGTAGCTCATTTGGCTCATCCTGAGCTGGCACCCTACCCGCTGGTGATGCCAGCTGTCCTGGTGGCGGTGGTAAACGTGACAGTGGGAGGTAAATACCCTCTCCCTTTCCCTAGGTATTTAATACAATGCTTTGCACAGTAGGCACTCAGTAAATACCATTGATCAATTCTCTATGTCCACTTTCTCTAGGAGTGGTAGTAGTTATAACATTTATTAAGTGCCTACTGGGTGTAGAGCACTGTAATAAACACTAAGAAAAAGTACACAGTGATCTGTACAGGTGGTCTCTGGCCCCCACTGGGCTTCCAATTTCTGAGTAAGCCAGAGGAGAGGGTTGGTGGCAGATTCACAAGGAAAGAAGAAAAATAAATGAGACAAGGATGATGATAAATATGACTGGATCAGTAGGCCACTGTGGTTAGAGGAGCAGGATTTCAGACTCCTCACGGCTCATTCAAAAGCCAGAAAAGCCACAGCCGCGGTCCTGTTCTAAACGTTGAGATGGCCATATACTGCCACTCTGTTCAAGGCCTTCCCCAGCTTTCTCTCCTTCCTCTCTCCCCTCCTCTCTCTCTTTTCCATCCTCTCTCCTCTCCCCCACTCCCCCCTTCCTTCTCTCTCCCTCTTTTCTCTTTGTTTGAGGGGCAAGGCAAAATAATGAAGGAGGAAAAGAGGAGCAGGAGAGGAAAGGGCAGAAAAGAAGAGTCGTCTTCTTCTCTGTGTCCTGCCCCTCAAGGTGCTTCATGCCTGTCCTCAGTGCTCCATCCTTCATTCTCTACCGTATCCAAAGTGAAAGGTTGGCAATGCTGGAGGCAAGCAAGCGTAAAACTCTATAAGACCCTGGAAACATACTGCTGTCCTTGGACTTGGGACATAATTGTTCCCGAAAAGTGCACCTTAGGCTGAAACATAAGTCACGATCAATTTTGTCCAAGAAACATTGTTATAAACAGGGTAATTAGTTGGTAAACCACGACTAAGTACCTTTTTTATCAAAGTTACCCAAAATTGTGTATTAAATCAATTAAAGATTTGTTTTAAACTGAGGACTCTCTGCATACCTATTAGCGTGTGACTGGCTACTTATTATTTCATTCTGCAGATCCATGGAAGGTCATTTACATCTTAATTACTTCTAGCCACTGTGACTAATGATTTTCTTAGCCTCAGAAGAGTGGCAGAGAGTGAAAAGTAGAAATGTATTTGGATGGTATCATTCACGTCATTATCCCTATCATTCCCATGACACTATTGGTTCCTATGAGCTGTATGTGTGCATGCTGTGTTTGGGTGGGTGTCTGAGGGTGAGGGTGGGTTTTTTGACCTCTTTGACTCTGTGACTTCATTTCCATCCCTCTGTCCCTTCCCCACTCTCTATACCTATTCCTATACTAAACATGAACTTTCTGCTAGTTTCCTAAAAAACAACAGAGTGCAGTAGTGTGATCTAGTGGAAAGAGAACGGGCCTGGGAAGCAGAGGGCCTAGGTTCTAATTCCTGCTCTGCCGGTTACCTGTAATGTGATTTTGGGCAAGTCACTTAACTTTCTGTGCCTAAGTTTCCTCATCTATAAAATATGGATTCGGTTGGCCTATACCCCCTCCTACTTAGACTGTGGGTTCCATGTGGGCCAGGGACTGTGCCTGATCTCATTAACTCTGAAACTGATCAAGTGTGCATGCTCAGATTAACTCCTATCTACCTCAGCACTGAGAACTGTACTTGACACATAGTAAGCACTTATTATATCCCACAATAATAAAAATAATTCTTCATCGATGGGACCCCAGGCTGTTTTCCTCCTGGGGATTGATGTCCAACAGGAACTCAAATGATTAGTTATTTTCACTTTCCATGCCTCTGCCCCATAGTGCTGATGTGACGTAAGCCAGACAACCCTTCTGATGAGGTTTATTTATTCAATCGTATTTATAATCACTTACTGTGTGCAGGGCACTGTACTAAGCACTTGGGAGAGTACAATATAACAATAAACAGACACATTCCCTGCCCAAAATGAGGTTTACATGCAAACTTTTTCACTCAAGGTCTGTGAGCCTTCCTTTGGATAAGACAGTAAAGAATTGTTTCAGGCTTTACTTCAAGTGGTGGGCATAAACGATGTAGCCTAGTGGAGAGTGCATGGGCCTGGGAGTCAGAAGGACCTGGTTTCTAATTCCGGTTCTGCCAATTGCTTGCTGTATGACCTTGGGCAAGTCACCACTTCTCTGTGCCTCAGTTTTCTCAACCATAAAATGGGGATATCTGGTCTCCCTCCTACTTAGACTGTCAGCTCCAAGCAAGACAGGGACTGTATGCGAAATAATTAATTTGTTCCTACCCCAATGCTTAGAATGGTGTTTGACACATAGTAAGCCCTTAAATACCTTGTTAACAAAAAACAAAGCAGACTTCCAAAACACCACTTACATATACTAGGAGGCAACATAACTCCACAGTTCTCTACATCTCAAGGCACCAATCCACTGGTCATTTGGATATGATTTTGAGGTTCAAACAACCTGGGTTCTAAACCAGGTTCTAAAATTTGCCTGCTTTGTACTTCACTTCTGTGGGCCTCAGTTTCCTCACCTCTAAAATGGGGATTAATAACTGCTCTTCTTCCTACTTGGATTGTGACCCCTGTGTGGGACAGGGACAGTTACCTGATCTGCACATGCTGTGGTTACCGCAGAGTTTAGAACAGAATGCGGCACATAACCTTTAACAAGTACCATTATTATTAGTCTCCTTTTTCATCCTTCTGACCGACAAGAGTGTAGGAAGGGGAGAGAAAGTTTAACTTCAGAGACTTCTGCAGATCAATGGAAGGTCATTTACACCTTATTTGCTTCTACCAGCTGTGACCACTGACTTGCTTAGCCTCGGAAGAGTGGCGGAAAGCAGAAAGTAGAAATGATATTTGGACCATTATCAACATTATAATCATTATCATCCCCATGACGCTCTTTATTCCTAAATGACTAGGTAGCCTTAGAAGCATTTGCCTTAAGGTGCTGTTCCCAACTCACTGAAGACCTTCCAATATGTAAAATCAGTCCTTCTTAAATATGCTTACCACAGGGTTTCCAAACATCCCTTTTGGGACGTTTGGGAGAGGACGGGTCTTTGATCTTACCTTATAAGACAACCAGGCGATTATGAGCCACTTCGCAGAGTCAGCACAATGCTAGGGATTGACAAAATGAAAGAACAAGGTTATATACTAGCCTATAACAAGGAACCTCCATTCCTCCTTGGATTCCCTGAAGTGAAACAACTAAGGGAACAGAGAACTGTCTAAGAATATTCTGTCCAACAAGGTTCTGAAAGGCAAGTTAGTAGAAACCCAATCACGGAGGGAGATTAGGGAGCGTGATCACAGCAAGGCATTAGACTACAGAGCAAACTGGAGAGTAACTGACTGGAAACACCCACTAGATTCTAAGCCCTGTGAGGGCAGGGATCACGTCCACCAACTCTAGTGTATTATACTCTCCCAAGTGCTTAGTATAGTGCTGGGTACACAGGAAGCACTCAATAAATATCACTGATTGACAGAGCTCCAGAGTTCCGCATATGGCTGTTGCTGTGGGATCAGCAGTCTATAGACCTGGTCCTGGGCAGTAAGTGAAGCTGGGAATGGGATCTGGATTTCCAGCATTTATGTACATTGGGGACGGTGGTGTTGGGAGAGAGGAAATCCTAGAAGGGCAACAATGTCACCGGGAAACATTTTATCGCCTCCTCACTACATTGCCCTACCGCCATTAGAGAGTCAGGGCCACACACCTCAAGTGCATTTGCTGCAATTTATCATATTTAGTGAGTGCTTACTGGGTGCACAGCACTGTACTAGCCTTTAGGAGAGTACAGTATAACAGACACCTTCCCTGCCCACAAGGAGATTACAGCTTCGAGGGATGAATCCCAGTCGTATTTTTTGCCCAGGGCCAGCTTCTCATGACTGGACATAACATCTTCCCTCTCTTTTTCCCTACTCCTGTCTGCTTCCTGCAGACAGTTGGAGCAACGCACTGTCCTAAGCACTAGGGAAAGTACATCAGAAACATGAGAGACGTTTCTGTCCCAAAGGGGATTACAGATATTAAAATATTTACAAGTAGGGTAAGCAGAATAGGGAATTGCCTGTACAGGTGATAACACAGATCTACACAGGTACTGAGAAAGGGTATAAATAAATAAGTGCCTTAAAGACATGGGTTGTGTGTACTGTTTTTTTCCTAGTACTTTGAATATAGTGCTCTCTACACAGTAAGTGCTTAATGTATCCTGTCAATTGACTGCTGGAAGTATTGGGAGTTAAAGGCGGGGGGAGGGAGATTTGTTGGAAGGGATTTTAGGAAGGCTGCAAACATAAAAAGAGAGTCATCTGTCAGACTGGAGGAGGTGTGGGAGGGAAAAGTTCCCTCTAAAGGAAACAGCATAAGCAGAAGGCACAGAGGCCAGAAGGTAAGTGGCAGCAGTGCCTAGTGGAAAGAGTACAGCCATGAATTCTCTCATCAGTCAATCAACACTATTTATTGAGCGCTTACTACATGCAGAGCACTGTACTAAGTGCTTGGGAGAGTGCAATACAGCAGAATTAGCGGACCCATTCCCGGCCCATAAAAAGCTTAGTGTAGAGGGATGAATTTACAGCCCATGCCAATTACCCAACTTGTCTGCTGTGGGACCTTCATCAAGTCCCTTAACTTTTCTGTGCCTCAGTTCCCTCATCAATTATATGATTAGGAAATATCACAAATATCAATAGTTCTACACCCATTCTCCCCCCTACTTAGTTTGTGAGCACCATGTAAGACAGAGACTGTTTCTGACCCTAGAGTTAAGTCCAGTTCTTGTCACATAGTAAGCACTTAACAAGTATAACAATTATTATTATTGTTGGAGAGAGTGCAATCTGCCCCAGACTCATAGTGGTGCCTTCGCTATCTACTGAATGAAATAAATCCCTGCTCCTCACATAGAATGATCGGATTCGTAGCAGTGTGTCCTGTGTTTCCCAGAGGCAGCTGTTACCTGAAGCATGTTGGCTCCTCCTGCCTTAGAAAGTTAAAGTGCCTAGAACTTAATACAGGATCCATTTCCCACCCGAAGAAATGATTATGGTATTATATACTATATAAGACAGGACTAGGAAACCCGCTTAATACAGTACTCTGTCCAGAGTAAGCACTCTGATTAAAATTACTAAAGTAACCAAAGTAATCCAAGTTACCTTTGATTATGTAAAGGTTAGCACAAGCTGATTAGGGCAAGCGCTTGGAACAGTGCTCTGCACATAGTAATAGGAAGCAGCTTGGTGCAATGGATAGAGCACAGAGCTGGGAGTCAAAAGGTCTTGGGCTCTAATCCCTGCTCTGCCACTTGTCTGCTCTGTGACCTGGGCAAGTCACTTCACTTCTCTGTGCCTCAGTTATCTCATCTGCAAAATGGGGATTGAGACTATGAGCCCCATAGGGAACAGGGTCTATGTGCAACCCAATTTGCTTGTATCCACCCCAGAGCTTAATACAGTACCAGGCATGTAATAAGTGCTTACCAAATTACCAGAATTATTATTATTCCATTGATTGTGCAAAGGTTTAAATCCTTATGATAATAATGGTATTCGGTAAGTGTTTACTATGTGCCGAGCACTGTTCTAAGCGCTGGGGTAGATGCAAGGTCATCAGATTGTCCCATATGGGGCTCACGGTCTTCACCCCCATTTTACAGATGAGAGGACTGAGGAACAGAGAACTAAAGTGTCTTACCCAAGGACACACAGCATACAAGTGACGAAGCCGGGATGAGAACTCACGACCTCTGACTCTAAGCCCGGGCTCTTTCCACTACTACCAATAATAATGTTGGCATTTGTTAAGCACTTACTATGTGCCAACCACCGTTCTAAGCACAGGGGTAGATACAAGGTCATCAGGATGTCCCACGAGGGGCTCACAGTCTTCATCCCCATTTTACAGATGAAGGAACTCAGGCACAGAGAAGTGATGTAACTTGCCCAGTGTCACAGAGCAGAGAAGTGGCAGATCCTGATCTGCATCTCGGGTCCTTCTGACTCCCAGGCCCGTGCTCCGTCCACCAGGCCACGTTGCTTCGGACTAGAGGGCGAGAGGGGCTGGGTTCATCGTCATCATAACTGTGGAATTTGACCAGCACAGGGGTAACTACAAGTATAATCAGGTCAGACACAGGGCCCACAGTCCAAAGGGGAGTGAGAATGGGCATTTGTCCCCCTCCCTCCCCCCCATTTTACAGATGAGGAAATTGAGGCACAGAACGGTTGAAGAAAGGTTGACCCGTCTCCCTCTTCAAACCCACCAGACTACAGCTCTTCACCCCCACTTTACGGATGAGGTCACGGAGGCACAGAGAAGTCAAGTGACTCGCCCCAAGCCACACAGTTGACGGGGGGGCAGAGGCGGGATTAGAACCCGTGACCTCTGACTCCCAAGCCGCGGGTTCTTGCCCCTCCGCCAGGCAGGGATCATGAAACTAAGAAAAACAAGGAAGGCCTACAAGAACAGTGAGGTGGAGGGGAGGTGGGGAAGGGGGGAGATGTTGTCCTTACTTTGGGGTGGCGGGAGACCGGGGAACAGTGAATGTCTGCCTGTCTACCTGCCTGTCTGTCTGCTTGTCTGCCTGCCTGCCTGCCTGTCTGTTTGCCTATCTGCCTGCCTGTCTGCTTGTCTGCCTGCCTGTCTGCCTGCCTATCTGTCTGCCTGTCTGTCTGCTTGTCTGCCTGCCTGTCTGTCTGCTTGTCTGCCTGCCTGTTTGTCTGCTTGTCTCCCTGCCTGTCTCCCTGCCTGTCTCCCTGCCTGCCTGTCTGTCTGTCTGTCTGTCTGTCTGCCTGCCTGCCTGTCTGCTTGTCCGTCCGTCCGGCCGTCCGCCTGCCTTCCCCTCCAGCAGCCGCCTGGGGCCGCTGGCGCCCCGCCTCCTCGGCGGTTTTTCGAATGGATCCAAAGCGACCAATGAGCGGGCGCGGGCTCCGCGCGGCGAAGCCTATTGGTGGAACGGCGCCGGGGCGTGGCGGGCGGGCGGCCAATGGGCGGCGAGATCCGGGTGGCGGGGGGCCGGGGGGCGGGGCGGGCGTGGGGTAACGGCCGGCCGCGGGCCGTTGGCGGGGAGCCGGGGAGCCGGGGTGCCGGGGAGCCGGGGCGCCGGGGAGCCGGGGCGCCGGGGAGCCGGGGAGCCGGGGCCAAGGGAACCGCCACCGGCATCAGCATCCGCGGAACGAGGTATTTGTTCATTCGTCCCATAGGATCGATGGAGCGCTCACGCTGTGCGGAGCACTGCCCGAAACGCTTGGAATGGGCCATTCGGCAAGGGTTGGAGCCCCTCCCGGCCCCGTGACGGGCTCCCAGGCCAAACGGGGGAGACAGACGGCAGGACAGAACGAAACAGAAACAAGACTTCATCAAGAGAAATAATAATGATGATGTTAGTATTGGTGCAGCGCTTCCTGTGTGCAGAGCACTGTTCTCAGCGCTGGGGGAGATACGGGGTCATCAGGGTGTCCCGCGTGAGGGTCGCAGTTAATCCCCATTTTACAGATGAGGGAACTGAGGCCCAGAGAAGCGAAGTGACTGGCCCACAGTCACACAGCTGACAAGGGGCGGAGCCGGGATTCGAACCCATGACCTCTGACTCCAAAGCCCGTGCTCTTGCCGCTAAGCCACGCTATAATAACGATGGTATTGGTTAAGCCCTTACTGTGTGCACTTTTCTAAACGCTAGGGTAGATATAAGGTCATCGGGTTGTCCCACGTGGGGCTCACGGTCTTCATCCCCATTTTACAGATAAGGGGACTGAGGCCCAGAGGAGTGAAGTGTCTCGCCCAACGACACACAGCGGATAAGTGGCGGAGCCGGGATTATAGTGAGGGTAGTTAAGTGCTTACTATGCGCCAAGCACTGTTTTAAGTGCTGGGGTAGACACAAGGTCATCGGGTTGTCCCATGTGGAGCCCACGGTCTTCATCCCCATTTTACAGATGAGGGGACTGAGGAACAGAGAAGTTAAGCGTCTTGCCCAAGGACACGCAGCACACAAGTGCTCCCAAATCCGGGCTCTTTCCACCAATAATAATAATCTTGGCACTTGTTAAGCACTTACTATGTGCCAAGCACTGTTCTAAGCACCGGGGTAGCTACAGAGTAATCAGGTTGTCCCACTTGGGGCTCACAGTCTTAATCCCCATTTTACAGATGAGGGAAAGGAGGCCCAAAGAAAGAATGACACAGTCCCTGTCTCACCTAGGGCTCCCTGACTTAATCCCCATTTTACAGATGAGGGAACACAGGCACAGAGAAGTGATGTAACTTGCCCAGTGTCACAGAGCAGACAAGTGGCAGGTCCTGATCTGCATCTCGGGTCCTTCTGACTCCCGGGCCCGGGCTCTGTCCACCAGGCCACGTTGCTTCGGACTAGAGGGCGAGAGGGGCTGGGTTTGTCGTCGTCATAACTCTGGAATTTGACCAGCACAGAGGTGACTACAAGTATAATCAGATCAGACACAGGGCCCACAGGCCAAAGAGAAGTGAGAATGGGCGTCTGTCCCCCTCCCCCCATTTTACAGATGAGGAAACTGAGGCACAAACGGTTGAAGAAAGGTTGAACTGCCTCCCTCTTCAAACCCACCAGACTACAGCTCTCCCCATCTTCAATCAATCAGTGGTATTTTTTGAGCATTTACTTTGTGCAGAGCACTTCTAAGGGCTTGGGAGAGTACAATACAAGAGAATTAGCAGACACATTCCCTACCCGTAATGAGCTTACGAGGCCCGTCTGAAGTCTCATGTCTTTCAGGAGGGCCTGACCCAACTTCTGTTATTCTCAGATTATTTCCCCACCAATGATCATCTCAGCACTTTGTCAGTCAACTCTCACACATCTCCTTGGCATGGTGGGTAAAGTACGCACCTGGGAGTCAGAGGTCAGCATGAGATTAAAGAGTCTTGCTGCATCGCTTTTCAAGAAAGTGGTTGACTTTATAAATCTGATGGAAGGGGTGGCCCTAATAGAGAAGTGTGCAGAAGGGTTCGGTCATTAGCAATCAGCACTACGTTCTTAGGAGAGTACAATAGAGTTAGTAGATGTTCAGAAGGAATTAGCCTACCACAGTGTGATTTTTCAGGGGATACTGGTTTAACTGGAATTGGATAAATTCATCGTCTAAGTTGAAAACCACTAAAGTTAGAACAACACACTTCTATTTCATAATCATATTAATTATTCAATATTGTTTGACTCACTTGAAAAGAAATTAAACCGTGGTTGGGTGTTGTCTGTCTTTATGGTATATAGCACATAAAGAAATTTCTTATCACTTTGCAGAGGCTTTGGAACGGTTCTTGATTTATGTTGAGTAAGTCTATGGGGAAACAAACCCTGTGATGCAAATGGCACCCTCAGTGACTAGAACTTCATTCCTCTTAAGCCTTACCACAGGACCAAATGTAAACTTAACATTTCTCTTTCCAGGTTTTTTTTTTTAAAAAAAAATTGGGTACCTGGTAAGGAAGACCAGGCAAAATGAGTTGGGCTGTAGAAGAATGGAAAGAAGGCCTTTCTACAAGAGCCCTTCAGAAAATTCAAGAGCTCGAAAGCCAGTTAGACAAGCTGAAGAAAGAGCGCCAGCAAAGACAGTTTCAGCTGGAGTCACTGGAGGCGGCGCTGCAGAAGCAAAAGCAAAAGGTAAAAGTGACCCTTCCTTCTCCGGTATCCCAGAGCACCGTATAGCTGCTCGGCATCTGAAGTGGCAGCTTAGAGCCCGTCACGACGGAAACAACGGAAAGGGGAGCAGCAATGGTGACAACTTCTCAAGGGTACAGCAGTAGGTCTGAGCGTGGTTTAAATTGTTTGGATTCAACCAGGAATAATTCACTGTCTCTGCCCTAAATCAGACCTGTCAAACACAGACCTCTGGATGGGTCAGACAGGCAGCCAGGCTTTTGCGTGGGCTGTATTTTTAAAAAAGACAACGATTAAATTCAGTGTAAAGGAATTATCAACCTATTAATAGTAAAATGGAAATGACACTAAAATAATTATCAACCTATTAATATTAAAATGGAGATGACACTGATGAATATCATTAAATGTTCTAACAAATACATTGTCACTTGGTGCTTCTTACAAGTGGAGGCAGCTATCCAAGATTCTGCAGATACTTGGAAACTGGGAGAAAAGACTGGAAAGGGACAGAGAGAGGCACACTGTCGCACGTGCCCACAGTGGGGGCGCATTCATTCAGATGATTTTTCCCTGCACATCGGTGATGACGGCAGCAGCAAGGTGGATGAGCGAATTGGAGTTGGTGGCCCCTCCTCAAATATTGCCTCGCAGCTCGGCTTCCTGCCCTGGGGTGAAGAGAGGCTTGGGCTGCTACTCAGTGGGGTGTGTGGGACTGGCATTAGCAGTAGCCCCGTCGGGCTAGAGCGGGAGGCAGTCGACGACACTTGGAAGATGGGAGCCCCAGCTGCTTCTTGGTCCTTCTGCTTCTCTGCTGGGGCCAGCAGTTTCTCTGGCTTCCCAGGACTTTTCAAGGGTCTGCTGGGTTGACAGTCCCACCCCAAGTCTAGTCACTCACTGCTCACGAGTGTCAGCGGTGACGCTGTAGTACGGAACTCCTATGTGTTTGCTCTGGACTTTAGCTAATGACACAGGAATCCTAACTAGTAATTATCAGCAATCAGGTCCTTTGCGTGCCTGCTGTGCTGAAGATTTTGTCCCTTCTGGACACCGTACTCTAGGCTTTTTGTCATTGCCCCTTATGGACAATATTAGTGGGATTATGAACCATGATTTTTCTCCTCATGTCCAAGAGCTCCACTCGTTTGGGAGCATGTCCAGGTCGCCACATCGAGGCAGGCAGACACGTGGATTGCAGTCTAAAAATGTTTAGCATCGGCAGAGAAGGGAAGGGGCTAGAGTAGGGGAAAGCCCAGGCACTGGTCTGAGTGGTTTCTTAGGTTGGGTGCTGTGAAGTGGAACTTTTCCTCTGTTTTTGGAAATTTAGGTTTGAAAAGGCTTAAAACTAAGTCAAGAATTTTCCAGACAACTGAGCTATATCCATGGTGGATTAAGCATTAGGAGAAATTTCCTACCAGCAAAGAGTGTTGCACAATTTAGTGAGTTTTGGAAAGAAATTTGGAGGGTCTCCACTGGAAAATTTTGAAATCGCTCCACACCTCCCAGGATTGGCTGAGGTGCAGTCATCCTGTCTGACAACGGGGAAGGGACTGGATCAGTGGGTCCAAAGTCCTTTTTTTTTTGGTTCAATTACAAGTTGAAGGCATGAGCAGGATGCCGGGTTCTCACAAGTTACTTATTACCCAGAAGCCCTCAGGCTTGCACTGGGCACGTGAGAGCTCACTCAGAAGCATGTCCATATCCACACAACACCAAGAGGTCACCAGTGCGCACCGATGTTGGTAACCACTGGACTGAAGGGCCTTCCAGCCCTAAAGCTGAAACCCAGTAACCCAGACTTACATTTGGGTAAGACTATTTTTCCGTTATTTGAAATCATCTTAGCCGGTGGGTTTCCCATGTGTGATTACTAGGAAATTCAGAATATAAGGGCCTATATTTTTCTTTGGATGATTCCAATTAGGTTGAAAATGAAAAAACTGAGGCAGCCACGCTCAAGAGGGAGAACCAGAGTCTGATGGAAATGTGTGATAACTTGGAGAAAACGAGGCAGAAGATTTCTCATGATCTTCAGGTCAAGGAGTCACAAGTGAATTACCAAGAAGGACAGCTGAATTCAAGTAAAAGACAAATAGAAAAACTGGAATTGGAGCTTAAGAGGTAAATGGAGAGGGTTTTGTTTTGAGCCACATCATTGCAGTTGCCTGTTTTAAATGTTATACCCATACTAAATTGTGGTTCCTATTTTCAGCTGGATATTAAGTCTACTTGGACTTTTTGGAAGCTAGTGAACACCCAGGAGGGTGTATCACGATAAAATAATTTTATTCTTCACACGTCTTTTTAATTCCCTTAATGGTTGTTTCTTGTTTGATGTTTTACAAGGATTATCAGATTCTGACCAGAAACTGCCAGCAGGGAGAGCTCAGCAAAGATTTAGAAATGTTTGTGAATCCCTGAACCTCAGCCCTGTATTCCCCTTTGCTCCTCTTAGCCTAAGGGTCTAAGGAGGCTGACATCAGGGGGTGGAGAGCAGGCCAGAATTTATGACTTCCCCTCTAGACTGTAAGCTCCTGGTAGGCAGGAAAATGTAGTCTAACTCCTTTTTGTATTGTGATCACCCAAGCATTTAATACAGAGCTCTGCATGTACTCATTGCTCAATAAATATTATTGATTGGCTCCGTGGACCAACCACAGGCCTAAACAGTCACATCCCATGGCTAAAAGTCTGTGGATGCATGAATATGGACAGACGATTAAATCAAATCAGAAAATCCCCCTTTTACTTTATTTCAAGTGAACTTGCTTCCATTTGGGACATCAAAAAAATGTGTGACTTCAGGAGGTAGTCTTTTCTTACGTGAATAAACAATCCAAACCATAATTGCATTTTAGCCAAAGCATACAGTTGAAAAGCACACACATTGGTGAAAGAACTGAGTGTGTTGTAATTGAGTGAAATCAAACAGAGGTCTCACAGCAAATGGGTTTCTCTCTCTGTCGTCAAAGTTTCTGATGAGAATCAATTAACGTTAATTATTGAGTGCTTATTTTGTGCAGAGCATTGTACTAAAAGCTTGGGAGAGTTCAGTGTAACAGAGCTGGTAGACGTTCCCTGTCCACAAGGAGCTTACAGTCTAGAAGAAAAGGAAATACTACAGATTGCTGGAAATGCACTAATTCTCCCAGATTAACAGGAGGATTTGCAGTGAACTCAATTCCTTGAGATAATTTTCCTTTTATTTTTTTTCTTTTGTAAATGTATGTGACTGCTCTTCACATTTGAAGATGGCTCACCACTCCTCAGTGATATGTGACTGTGTGGGTGTGGATAAAAAGACTGGGTTTCTACAGTCTTTTCTCACTGCCCGTTGTCAGTTGTGCAGTTTACTCTTGCTATAATGTATTCTTCCCATTTTCATTCCTGAATGAGAGTTGTGAAACTGCTGAGGTGTGAAAAAAACATTTCAACAGTATGTGATAGCATAGATATCTCTATATATAATACGTGTGTGTGTATGTGTGTGTGTGTGTGTATGCTTCAAGACAAGGATAAAGAAGCCCAACTGCATTGGCAGACATTTTCAAGTTAATGCCTGCTCCAGAAACAAAACATTTTGATTGGGCTCATTTTATCAGCCAGAACAGTTGTTTCTGTTGAAAAGTTGTATTCAGCCTCTTGGAAATACATATTTTGATCTTTTGGAAAGAAACAAGTATTTGTTTGAAGGATGTGTGATCCCTGTTGCTTTTTGAATGCATTTTGATCTGCTTTTCAGTGGGAAAGTGCCTGCTGGTGGAAATGCCGGTCTAACCTTGAGGCCAGCTAAAAATCATTGTCACTTTCCTTATGAGGAAAGGGGATGCAGTCTTTTAAGGCATTTTGCTTGGACAGACCTTTCCTATTGACTAACATAGCACCATGGGAAAGAGAAATGTCACCTTGATGGGCAGGTGGATAGGGGTGTTAAAACAAAAGTGGCCGAGGTTTTCCCCCAGCTGGGGTCCAAACTAAAGAACCTTGGTGTGGACTCAAGGAGAGGCTTAATATTCTCTCAGCCAGATTTATTTTGTTCCTGGCGATCTTTGGATTGAGCAAGATTGTGCAAGTGTTCCTCATAACCGGCAGCCCAAATGGGTATTGGGTAAAAGTACTCCTAAACAGGCCACAAACCTCAGGGGTTTCTGTACATTTTTGACTGTGTAAATACAGCCATTCAATGGGTGATATGTAGACCTCCACACACACTATCTATTTTGAATTACATTTTTCAATTTGGAATTGCTATGGAGTCCATTTCTGACCTCTAAAGTCTGGCTTTTTAGTTTTGCCCACTTCTCAAGAGAAGGGTGCTGTTGAAACTTAAATGCAGTTATTGCACCTTCATCCTTTGTGCTTTGGAATGAGCTATGAAATGTATCAAGTGCAAAGTTTACTGACAGTGTAGTTTTTCATGGCAATACACAGTAACACCCTACCTAGGATGGTAAAGTGTTCTTGGAAAATATGTCTTGAGATTGAGTCTTGGAATCTCTAAATTACTGGATAGCTCACTGTGGGCCAGGGATCTTGTCTGAATCAACTTTCATCTTTTTTTCCAACTGTTCAAAAAACTGCCTTGCACATTGTAAGCACTTTAAATAGTTAATAAAATAATTTAATTGAATGTTAAGCTCTTACTGTGTGACAAGGACTGTACTAAGCAATACAAGATAATCATATCAGACATAGTTCTGGTCCCAGGGAGAGCAGGTATTGAATCTCCATTTAATAGATGAGGAAACTGAGGCCCAGAAAAGTTAAGTGATTTGCCTGTGGTCATAAAGCAGCTAGTTAGTGGAGCCAGGCTCATGATTTTTCCACTAGGCCACCCTGCTTCTCAAAGTAGTTCTATTTACTGGTAAATGTTTGTTTTTCATCATTCAAGCAAGAAGTGGAATCTGAAAATCTAATGTTTAATTTCCTTTTGACATCAAGGACTCATCTGTATTGCGGTTACCTCCTTGAAGTTTGGGGGTGGAAGGATTCCAGGTTCAAATTCTCCTTCTCGTCCTCTTTTTCTCCCTCTCTTTCCTAAGCCTCTCTCCCCCCTGCAACACACACAGACACCTCCCCCTTCCTTCCCTTCAAAGGTTGACACAACCCTCTTTGACTCTGGAAGCCTTGCTCTGCCAATATAAGGTGAGGGGCTGGAAGTAGCTGGGATTGTGGGGTTAAACTGCCATTTCCCTCCCCCAGGAATCAGTATTCCTGGGAGCCACATTATGGTGAATGTGTATCCCTTAGAGACGCATGACTTTTGCTTAGGTTTTCTATAATGCTCTCACTGTCTTAAGGAGTTAATTCAGGGCATTTTTCAATCTAACAGGTGCAAATCTGAACTTGAGAGAGGCCAGCAAGCTTTATTACCTGGAGATAGCTCGTTGTCAGTAAGCAGTACACCACAGAAGAGTTTTACTGCCCCTCTGACACCAAGCCAGTATCATAACGGTAAATGATTTGTTACTTTGTTCTATTAGACTAATAAATAGAAAGATTGAAATTCCCATGCCAAGTCTTCCCCTCCTCTCCATCCCCTCACACTCATACCCCCAGTTGGGGACATCTGGGTTCTTTTTGGAAGAAATGACCATAATTCCATGCTTGTAGTTTACTTTGTACACTGGTTAATTGATAGAAAGATAGGTATAATTAATTCTATGGTTCAAGTTGAACAGGTAAAGTTTTTGAGTTTGATATTATTATTATTATTTGTTAAGAGGAATTTGGTGTTTTAAGCATTCTATTTGGAAGATGACTTTCAGAAAGTTTTAAGATATTTTGGGCCCCCTATTATATTAGTCTTTATGCGGTTTATCTCGATAAAGGCATTCTCACAGTCATTGTAAGCACTGTGGAATCCCCTGCCCTAGTTTATTGACAAGTGTTTTTGGTTGGTACATCTGCTAGTGTGCTCAATTTGAAATTGTGTTGAAAATGCTGAGTATCACATGGTTTGACAAGTCTCTTCTCACTAGGCTGTATTGGTGTCAGGCCTCAGGTGTCAGGTGTGAGTTAAAACACTATACATGATTCCCATCAGTATTGAAAACATAGCATTTTGCCTTCTATTTTTAGATGCTAAGTATAAGGAACTACAGGAAAAATACAATAAAGAAGTTGAAGAAAGAAAACGATTAGAGGCAGAGGTGAAGGTGATGCAGGTTCAGGTAAGTCTTTCAACTGTTCTTTGAATTGTTAAATATATTCTCTCAGGTTTAATATCAATAGTAGAGATTTGGAAGGAGGCAGTTTTTCCATAGCAGTCTGGCTTATTTTAACATGGGGGAAAAGTTTCTTGCTGTTTCAGTGCCTATGCAACAGACATGAGCAAAATAGGAATCAGCTAGTTTGTTTCTCTAAAGCCCCCGCAATGTAAATGCTTATTCATCTCATCAAAAAACATAAGACTTCAGCTCTTATTATGCATGGCCATACAAATTCCTGTGATGAAACCTTTTCAAACAGCATTGCCTAATGATCAGAATAACATTTTAGGGACTTAGTTGCCCCAGATTCTAACTGCTTCTCAGGTGAAGAACAGTGTAAGTTAATAGTCTTTATGTAACTGTTTTGAGTTATTTTTGAGGAAACTGGGGTAATTTTATAAGTGTCACCGTGTTAATCATTTCAGTTGGCTTTGGCATTAGCTGGCAAGATTTATTAGCCCCATTTTATAGATGAAAAAACAAGGCCAGTAAGGTGGAGGGTTGTTTATGGTTACCCAGGAAATCTATCCCAGTTGAAAATTTAAGCTGTTTCTTCAGTTCCAGTCTTGTATTGAATACATCTGATGTCTCGCATAGACATAACTTGTTCATACTGTTGCATTTACATTCCCATTTAGAAATCATTAGGACCAACAATCCAGGGCTAAGTTGCTTATTTCCATAGAAGACAAAAGATAAGATACATATTTAATGGGATTCCAACCACACCTCAAGGGGTGAAGTTGTGGTAACTGATGACTTTAGATAACAGTTCAAGATACAGCTAATGGTCCACTGAATCTCTCAATGAGGGCAAATTGTAAACAAAACTTTGTGCTATCTCAAGTTGCTACATTTATCAACTTTTTAAGATAATAATGGTATTATGTGCTTACTATTTGCCAAACCTGCTAAGCAATGGGGTAGTTACGATATAATCCGGTCAGAGTTCCTGTCCTACGCGGAGCTCATGGTTTAAGAGGGGGAGAGAGAACAGATTTATTTGTAATTTTTTGAAAATAAGCATTGTACTGAGGAGGAAACTGAGACCCAGAGTGTTCAGTGACTTGCCCATGGTCATACAGCAGGTCAGAGGCAAAGGCAGGACTAGAGCCTAGGTGCCCTGACTCCCCATCCCATCCCCTCTTCCCCCCCAGGCTGCTTTTTCATCCCCCATTAATCCCTATATCTCAAACCTTGGCTCATTCCACATATGGAGTTTCTGTTGCTATAGTCAAACCTTGGCTCGTTTCTGTTGCTATATAAGACGTGTAGTGTAGTAGAAAAAAAATGGTCGTATAACTGATGGAACATCGAAGATGTGGAGCACAGCAGTGGAAAGAGGACCTCGCTCTTAGAAAAGGTGACCGAGTACTACCACTGTCTTTTGGTATTCGCAGGGGGTTGGTTAGAGAAATCCCCACAAACGAGATGAAACCTTGCTTGCCAAGTACAACCAATTGTAGCTACACTTTAAGCCCTGGGGTGTTTATCCCCCAAAATGGTCATCCGGGCTTTCTGTGTAGGGAGGAAGGGAGCCAGCCACTGAACAGGGATGCTTGGCTACTGGCAAGCAGACAGCAGAGGCTGGAGAAGGGGCTGGGGGCTCATCGTTGCCACAGCCTTGAGTGTGGGTCCAGCCAACCTTGGATAGATAAAACTGCACACCAAGAAAATCAAGGATGCCAAACTAACGGTATTTAGGTATTTATTGAGCCTGTCTCACCTGAGTGCATCACCCTGCACTCTGTGCTTGGAAAAACACAAGACAAATTTCCTGTCCACAAGGAGCTTACATTACACTCTGATGATAAATGAATGGCGTCTAGGTAGATGATAAAAGATGAAGGCCATCTTAGATACATTTGGGCTTCATCTGATACTCACTGAACTCTTCAGGTGGTGATTGCCCAGACCTGTAGAAAATTCAGTTCAGTGCCTGGTCAGAGAAAGAGAGCAGATAGCGTAAATAATTTCTACATTACCTCAACCTATTGGATAGATTTGCTGGTTCTCAAATATGAGCTATTGTGCTGGCTAATTTATGTTATGGAGAATGAGTTTTTCCTGAAAGTAAGAAATGCAAATATGGAGATGTTCAAGGGATGTATAATTTCTTTGTTGTT